>NC_059125.1:14936638-15239365 GCF_020740685.1 Jaculus jaculus | reverse complement strand
CCTCAATGCCCCAACCAAAAGACATAGATTTTCAGACTGGGTTAAAAAGCAGGATCCTACAATTTGTTGACTCCAAGAAACTCACCTTTCTACAAAGGATGAACACTGTCTTAGGGTGAAAGGTTGGAAAATGGTGTTTCAAGAAAATGCACATAGAAAACAAGCAGAGGTTGCTATCATAATATCTGACAGGGTAGACTTCAATCCAATGTTAGTTAAGAAAGATAAGGAAGGCCACTTTATATTGATTAAAGGAACACTCCAACAGGAGGACATTACAATCCTAAACATATATGCACCTAACATGGGGGCTCCCAACCTCATCAAACAAATGCTATTAGAACTAAGGTCACAGATAACACCCAACGCTGTGGTAGTGGATGACTTCAACACCCCACTCTCATCAATTGTCAGGTAATCCTGGGAAAAAATAAACACAGAGGCATCTGGACTAAATGAGGACAAAGAAGGAATGGACCTAACAGATATATACAGGACATTTCATCCAAATGCTGCAGAATATACATTCTTTTCGGCAGCACATGAAGCATTCTCTAAAATAGACCATATATTAGGACACAAAGGAAATCTTAACAAATACAGGAAAATTGAAATAATTCTTTGCATTTTATCTGACCACAGTGGAATCAAACTACAAATCAATAGCAAGAAAAGCTATAGAGCAGACACAAAATCATTGAAAATAAGCAATATACTACTAAATGATGTATGGGTCAATAAAGAATCAAGATGGAAATCAAAAAATTCTTAGAGTCAAACAATAATGAGAACACGGCATGCCAAAATCTCTGGGACACAATGAAAGCAGTCCTAAGAGGTAAATTTATAGCTTTAAGTGCCTATATTAAGAAATTTGAAAGGCCTCAACTAAACGACCTAATGCTTTACCTTAAAGCCTTGGAAAAAGAACAAGGCAAACCAAAAATCAGAAGATGGGAAAAAATAATAAAGATTAGGGCATAAATTAATGAAATAGAATCCAAAAAAAATTCAAAAAATCAATGAAACAAAGAGTTGGTTCATTGAAAGGATAAACAAGATTGATAAATCCTTAGCAAATCTGACCAAAAGAAAGAGAGACAAGACACAACTTAATAAAATTAGAAAACAAAAAGGCAACATGAGAACAGATATCAGAGAAATTCAAAAAATTATAGGGACATACTATAAAAGCATATACTTCACAAAGTATGAAAACCTGAAAGAAATGGATGATTTCCTTGATCTATATGACTTACATAAATTAAATCAAGATGAGATTAATCACTTAAATAGACTTATAACAAGTATGGAGATCCAAGCATTTATCAAAAATCTCCCAACTAAAAATAGTCCAGGCCCAGATGGATTCACTACTGAATTTTACCACACTTTCATGGAAGAACTAACACCATTGCTTCTTAAGCTTTTCCATAAAATAGAAAAAGAAGGAATCCTACCAAACTCCTACAAAGCCAGCCTTACCCTGATACTAAAACCAGGCAAAGATTGAACAAAAAAAGAAAATTACAGACCAATCTCCCTTATGAATATAGATGCAAAAATTCTCAACATAATATTGGCAAATAGAATACAAGAATATATCAGAAAGATCATTCACCCTTACCAAGTAGGTTTTATCCCAAAGAAGCAGAGATGGTTCAACATATGCAAATTAATAAATCTAATACATTATATAAATGGACTAAAGGACAAAAAAAATCACATGATCATCTCATTATATGCACACAAAGCATTTGATAAAATCCAACATCTCTTCATGATAAAAGTCCTACAGAGACTGGGAATAGAAGGAACGTATCTAAATATAATAAAGGCTATTTATGACAAGCCTACAGCCAACATATTATTAAATGAGGTAAACCTAGAAGCTTTTCCACTAAAATCAGGAAGAAGACAAGGGTGTCCACTGTCCCCAATTTTATTTAATATAGTACTTAGGCATAGCAATAAAGCAAGATATACACACAAAAGGGATACAAATTGGAAAGGAAGAGATCAATTTATCATTATTTGCAGATGACATGATTCTATATATAAAGGACCCAACTGTTAGAACTGATAAATACATATAGCCATGTAGCAGGATACAAAATAAATACACAGAAATCAGTAGCCTTCCTACATGCTAACAACAAACACACAGAGAATGAAATCAGGGAACCACTCCCATTCACAATTGCATCAAAGAAAATAAAGTACCTTGGGATAAACATAACCAAGGAAGTAAAGGATCTCTATAATGAAAACTTTAAAACACTCAAGCAAAAAATTGCAGAAGACACTAGGATATGGAAAAAACCCCCTTGTTCCTGGATCAGAAGAGTCAATATTGTGAAAATGTCAATCTTACCAAAAGCAATCTACACACTTAATGCAATCCCCATCAAAATTCCAAGGACATTCTTCATGGAAATAGAAAACACAATCTAAAAATTCATTTAGAACCACAAAAAACTAAAATATCTAAAATAATACTGAGCAACAAAAATAAGGCTGATGGTATGACCATACCTGATTTTAACCTATACTACAGAGCCATAGTAACAAAAACAGTGTGGTACTGGCACAAAAGCAGACATGTACATCAGTGGAACAGAATAAAGGACCCAGATATAAGTCCAGGTAGCTATAGCCACCTGATATCCGATAAAAATGCCAAAAATACTCATTGGAGAAGAGACAGCCTCTTCAGCAAATGGTACTAGGGAAGCTGGATATGTATCTGTAGAAGGATGAAAATAGATTCTTCTCTCTCGCCATGCACAAGAATTAAGTCCAAATGGATTAAAGACCTTAACATCAGACCTGAAACTCTGAACCTGCTAGAGGAAAAAGTAGGGGAAACCCTTCAACATATTAGTCTTGGCAAAGACTTTCTGAATATAGCGCCAACTGCTCAGGCAAAAAAACCACAGATCAATCACTGGAACCTCATGAAATTACAAAGATTTTATACAGCAAAGGACACTGTGAATAGAGCAAAAAGACCTACAGAATGGGAAAAAATCTTTGCCAGCTATATATCTGATAGAAGATTAATATCTAGGATATATAAAGAACTCAAAAAATTAAATAATAAGAAATCAAACAAGCCATTTAAAAAGTGGACTATGGAACTAAATAGAGAGTTCTCAAAAGAAGAAATACAGATGGTATATAAGCATCTAAAAAATTCTACATTCCTAGTTATCGGGGAAATGCAGATTAAAACTATGCTGAGATTCCATCTCACTCCTATCAGATTGGCCACCATCATGAAAACAAATGATCATAAATGCTGGTGAGGATGTGGAAGAAGAGGAACCCTTCTACACTGCTGGTGGGAATGCAATCTGGTCCAGCCATTGTGGAAATCAGTGTGGAGGTTCCTAAGACAGCTAAAAGTTGTTCTACCATGTGACCCAGCTAAAACACTCCTAGGCATATATCCTAAGGACCCATCTTCTTTCCTTAGAAATACTTGCTCAACCATGCTTATTGCTGCTCAATTCACAATAGCTGGGAAATGGAACCAGCCTAGATGTCCTTCAATTGATGAGTGGATAATGAACATATGACACATTTATACAGTGGAGTGCTGCTCAGCAGTAAAGAAAAATGAAGTTATGAAATTTGCAGGAAAATGGATGGATCTGGAAAGGATTATACTAAGTGAGGTAACCCAGGCACAGAAAGCCAAGTGTCACATGTTCTCTCTCATATGGTGATCCTAGCTACAGATGATTGGGCTTCTATGTGAGAAGGAAACATCTCAGTAGCAGAGGACAATAAGCTAGAAAGAGATATAAAGTGAAGAGAAAAGAAGGGAGGGGGTTACTTTATAGGATGGTATTGCATATATGTAAGTAGAAGAATAGATTAATGGGGGTGAAAAGGCCCAAAGTGAGGTTAGGGGAAGAGATCAAGTAAAGGAAAGGTGGATGGAGGGCTAATCAAAATCTAAGAGGATATAAATAAATCATATGGAATCCTACATTTTTGGACAATGGAACACTCAGGAGCCGTAGATTGTTGCTAGAACATTTTCAGTGCCAAGGATGGCATAACTTCCAGTGAATTGTTGGCCAGGGAGGTCCCTGATGCCCCGAAATTACATTGCCGAGGTTCTTGGTTTCCCACCAGGAATAGGTGGTAAGACCCTATTGCTGAAGACTTCATATACTTGAGCTGCAAGGCCACTGAGAAATCCTGCTGGAACTGAGCTGACAACCTCCTCCATGTAGACCAGCTGACACAATGCTGGACAAAGCCATTCTACATGCAGTTCAATGGGAGAAAGAGATACCACCAATGAAGATACTCAACAGTGGACACTGCAAGCCTTATAATTGGCCAGCCAGGCCAAATGAGCCATCTGGTATAATAGTGTTACGTCTGTCATGGTAGAAACCAACTGCCCTCCAGTTGGACTGGAGGCCCGCTCCATGGGAGGGAATACATCCCTGATACTAAAAACATAAAACAGGGGTAGTCATGAGCCCTACAGGTGTAATGTCTGCTGATGTCTGGCTAAATGTATATACTATGCTTATCAAACTGCCCAGTAAGCACTTCTCTTAATGTTCACACCCTTATATTAACGCTACTCTCACTTTTGGTAGAGAACCTTCTCTTTTTAAATGGCAGTGACCTTGGGATGACTCAGAAGGCATCGTGGTGCTAGAAAGAAGTGACCGCAGTGCTCAGTACTGCAATATCCCTATCACACCTTACAAGGCTGAAGGTCTAATGTAGAAGAGGTGGCAGAAAGAATGTAAGAGCCAAACGAAGGGTAAGGCTCCTTATAACTTGCTCCCTTCAGACACAAAATGGCCTGGATATCCATGACTTCACAGTGCCTGACACTACCTATACAAGACCATCATAAGAGGAGGAAAAGATCATGACATCAAAATAAAAGAGAGACTGACTGAGAAGGGGAGGATATATAATGAAGAATGGAGTTTCAAAGGGGAAAGTGGGGGGAGGGAGGGTATTACCATGGAATATTTTTTATAGTCATGGAAGTTGTTAATAAAAATTTGAAAAAAAAAAAAGAGATGGAATCACCCTGAGCCAGAGTAATGGCAAGGACAATAGGAAACATGTAAACAGACTCAGCAGCTGTTTCCAAATACATCTGGATCTGGGGACAAACCAGTATAGGTAAGAAAAACATAGAAAGTATGGAGTCTACTTATGGGAAGTGGTGATGGTTTTGTGAATTCAGACAAGTTGGGCTGGTTGGTTTTTAGATTGTTATTTCTGCTCATTCTACAGAAACAGTCAAGCATCTCCAAGTAGAGCTTGTCCTTGTAATTCATGAAATGTTTAAGAAATGGTGTACTCAGTGCTATAATTAAATGGCACTTGTTTCTGCCTTAAGCCTCAGATAAAAGCATACCTTGGGACATTCAAATTGTTAATTGAGTTACCTCTGATTTTAGTTTATGTTCTTGAAACGCAAACTCTTAAGTCAGGCAAAAGCGATCTCAGTTCTGTTGTACCATACTTAACTACTCTTTTTTATAAGCAAGTTTTTTTTTTTTATTCCAAAAATAAACAGAAGCTTACAGACCCAAACCCATAAATTATGTGGGCTAGTTTTTTAAAGAGGCACATATTTGCTCAAGGACCAGGCGAGCTTGCCTAAAAGGGACCAGGTCCTGGGAATTCTCTCTCAAAGTGATTTATTTCTGTCAACATTCTTCTTCAGTTTAAACACATGCATTCACATACATTTAAATTCCTCCAGACATTTGACTTTCAAGTTTTACTTCTGATGTACTGAGTAAATAACTTTAGCAAAGAGGAAAAAAAAAATACATTTAGGCAGTTTTTTTTTTTCCTTGACTCTACCTTTCTTATACAAATCTCTCCCTAAACACTAAGATTATCTGATATTTCTTTTAAGATATTTCATAATATGTTTATGTGTATATATTATATATAGTATTATACATAACACATATATCACTATTACAAAACTTGATTCATTTTGAATGTTTTTCTTTCAGAGTTGTTAGCTTTCTGATAGTGCAAATTTTTTAAATAAACATATTTTTAAAAATTACCTCTAAAGAGGGCCTACACCTATTAAACTCTCTATAAAAAAAGTAAGGGTTATCTCATTTGTCCTGGTGCTAACTTACTCTCCATTGGAGAATCTGCTTCTCTTTTTCAGATAGATGCAGATCCTAAGGAGAGAGCCACCCCATCATACCTCAAAAGGGCCCTGGCTGAAACTAAGGAAAATTGGCGAAACAAGCAAGGGTGTTGTTTACCTGATGAACTGGATACCAGCACAAGGAGGAAGGAGACCAACACAGAGAAAAATCAATCTCTACCAAATCAGGGAGCCAGAGCCTCAGAGGCCCCCAACACCTCAGCACTGAAGCAGACCAAAAATGAACCCAACATGGCTCAGGGAAATTTTGCGGAAGAGGGATAGGGAAGAATGTCAGAGCCACATGTTGGGTCATGTTATGCAGAGACATTTATCATACCAATAACTGTGGGCTAACTCCACAATGCACGACCCATATACCTCAACAAGGAGGGGCCAATGAGGAGGGGGTAGGTCACAGATGAGCCTAATAATGCTACCAAACTGCCTGCATTTGCTGAATAGAAAACGAATAAAAAAAATTACCTCTATTTGTGAAGCTATGGGTCAAACTAAATGACTTGAACATGAAAGCCTCTACCACTGAAGTATACCCCCATTCCTAATATAAGTACTTTTATGAAGCAGTGTTTCATTGTGGTGCATTCTGGCCTAGAACATACACTGTAGCTGAGGCTATCTTCAAGCATATAGAAATCCTCCTACCTCATTCTCCTGAGTGCTGGGATTAAAAACATATGCCACCACAATTAGTTATACAGGCACTATTGACATTTCTTAAACACCTATCTATTTCATATAGGAGGTTGTGCTTGTGTAAAGCAATATATTATTTAAATAGTAAGTAAATTTTAAACATCCCCAAACTGAAAATTAATGTCATTATATAACCCCATGACCACAAATGGAAGCAAACATATGTGACCGTTTTCTACCTCTCTAGTTTATTGAGGGGACAACTGAAATAAAACCAAGCTTCTTAATGCTTGATCTCTATCAGACAATAACAGGAATTGCACATTCTCCCTCCCTGATAATCCCTTCTCCATAGATCCATGATTATAATCCTTGATTAAAAAATACGGTGCCTGGCCAATGGTAGACAGCAAGTTATTTCACATCCCCGGCTATTACTGAGTGCTAAGAAAGTTTTCACAGTTTTTAATATTATATTTTCTGGAAAATAATCTTGAATTTCTACTAGGAGGCAATTTTGTGTTAAATTATGTAACTGCAGCTTGGGATATACAGCCTGTTAGTATACATCACATTAATATATGACCCCTAATACAAAAATCTCATCTGTTAGTTTAATGCAAAACTTTACTTTCTGCTCACTTATAACTTACAGAAAAACATGTTGAACAAGTTAGTTATGTCAATACATGTCTGCTAAGCCTATGAGCTGAATTCCAAAAGGACTGATTTTTAATGCTCTGTTTGCACTGCTATTGCATTAACATTACTGACCCAATTAAAAACATCTATGTCCTGTGCTGTATTTGTAACATTCTGTATTATTTAAATGACAAGACACATATAAGGGTGCCAAGCTAGGTGTTTTGATGTTTCAGCAGTCATTCCTTTGGACTGTGTGTGAGAGTGGGGTGGTGCATCCCACTACTTAGAGAATAATCTCCCTTCTATACCTGCCCAAAGATCCTCAGTGTAAGAAAGAGAATAAGTACACATTTTTCCCAGGATGCAGTACGTTCTGATTTTTGTTTTGTTTTGTTTTGTTTTCTGTTTTTCGAGATAGGGTCTCACTCTGGTCCTGGCTGACCTGGAATTCACTGTGTAGTCTCGGGTTGGCCTCAAACCTATGGTGATCCTCCTACCTCTGCCTCCTGAGTGCTGGGATTAAAGGCGTACACCACCACACCCAGCTTGCAGTAGGTTCTGTATCCCTTTACCATCCAACAAAACATCAAAGACAGACCTTCTTGTTAGGCTTGCTCCTTGGTTCCTGTCCTATCCCCACATTTTCAGTTTCCAATCTTTCAACTCCATTTTCTGTCTCCTGTTTGCATTCCCTTACCCGCATTTGGACAGAGGTGTGCATTTGGATACCTAGTGTCCTGTTTAAAACACTTAAACATGGGTATTTTGGCATGTGCACATGTGTGTGTCATGTGTATACTTGTTTCTGTGTGTATAAACACATGTGTGCAGGTGAATGTACGTGTGTGCACATAAATGTCAAAGCCAAATGTTGACACAAGGCAAACTTCTCAGTTACTTACCATCTTATTTTTTTATTAATACATTTTTTAACATAAGTTATAGCATGTCTCCTTTCGATCCCCATTTCCTTGTGGGCCTTCTTCAGTAGGAATGATGATGATCACTGTGAGATAATTAGAACCTCTGTCTCTGGGGGGAGCTATGTCTCAGAAGGTTTCTGCCAGCCTTGTGGCTCTTACAATCTTCCCACCCCCTCCCCTGCAGCAGTCCCTGAGTCTTGACAGGGGTGTTGCTGGTTAGTGTTGACTCTTCTTCAGCCTCTGTACTTCTATTATGATGTGTTTCAGTTCAGCACTGTATTTGTTGCTATTTTCCTGGATATGAATGTTGGGCTAGTATTGGGCGCAATACTCTTGTCACTGTTTCCTCTGCAATTTCTTCTGGACCCCATTAAGTGTGGTAGAGCTGTCACACCTCCTTGCAAACATTCAGCTGTCTTTTCTGTGTTGATAGATCTTGGATCACCCCAGTATTCTCTGCCATCTGTAAAATAAAACAGATTCTCTGACCAAGGGTGAGAACAGTTTTGATTAAAGGGGATATGCCTAGGAGCTAGAGAGTCAATTCTTTAAAGATTTTATTATTTTACTTTATTTTATTTTACTTGAGAGAGAGAATGGGCATGCCAAGGCCTCCAGCCACTGCAAAGAACTACAGACATATGTACTACCTTTTGCATCTGCCTTAATGGATACTGGGGAATCAAACCTGGGTCCTTAGGATTTGTAGGCAAATTTCTTAACCACTAAGCAATATTTTCAGCTCTTGAGAGACATTTTGATGAGGTTAATCACTCAACTTGTACAGGGAACACTGGGGGGTTTCTCTCTGGGTATTGTGATTTTCCTTATCATGAGGTGCTGACTTGGTTCCCATTACTAGTTATGAGTTCTCTCCTATCGAGCAGGCCTCATGTCCAATCACAGGACATTTGGTTACCCACAAAGGCTGTGTGCCACTATTGCACATGTGCGTAGTTCTTGCCCAGCTGTTGGATTGCATGGATTTCTTATTCATGCTGTTGCTGACCATTGTCACCCGTTAGGTCCCACTGCACTCCCCAGTGTCATGAGGGTATACTTGGCATGGATTGCCTTTCCTCTCAGTTCCCATGTAGCCTCTTGGCATTCTGAGATGGCAGCCTGTGCTATCTTCAGCAATAGGGTCTTACCTTTTATTTCTGTCAGGTAACCCAGTGCTTGGCAAAGGTCTGCATTGTTCTATGAGATCTTGTGGATAATTCTGGGCCACTGATCACTGTGTGGTTAACCAAGATCTGGCCCATGCTGTTTTTATTGCTATATGGCTTTGAAGTATGGTTTCAAATCAGGTATGGTGACACACATGTAGTAGATAGCCTCACGTTGCTGGGATGAACTTCCAAACCAGACACAGTTTATGGGAGGAATGGCATTTATTTGAAGCTTAAAGATCAAGGGAAAATTCTAGAATGGCAGAATATGGCTCCCCTTTCATAGGTCCAAGCTGAGAGAAAACCCACCAGCAAAAGCAAGCAAACACACTTCAGGAACCCAGGTGACATTCAGGCACTTTGCATATCTTAAGTTGGAATTCATATCCAGCCCCAGTGACACCTCCTCTAGCCAGGTATCCAGAATTCCAAGAATCTTTAATAAAACCCCTGAATCTATTAGGGGACATCCATTCATATCACCAAACCCCATGAAGTGTTGCCTTTGCTGAGGACAGTTTTAAATATACACAACCTTCTGTAGTTCCATATGAATTTTGAGACTATTTTTTTTTTCTATCTCTGTGAAGAAAGTTGTTGGAATTTTTATAGATATTGCATTGAATCTATAAATTGTTTATGGTAGAACAGTCATTTTTTATGATGATTTTTCCAATCCATGAGCACGGGAGGTCTTCCTATCATCTCGTATTTTCCTCAAATTCTTTCTTCAGTGTTTTCATATTTTCATTGCATATGCCTTTCACTTTTTTGGTTAGTGAGATTCCAATTTATTTAATTTGTTGTGTCTACTCAAAATGGGTTAGTCTTGCTGATCTTTCTCCATATGTTTTCTTTAGCATATAGGAAGACTACTAATGTCTGTGTGTTGATCTAGTATCCTATAACTTTGGTAAAAGAGTTTATCACCTTTAGAAGTATTTTGGTAGAGTCTTTTGGGTCACTTATATATAAAATCATGTCATCTGCAAACAGGGCTAGCTCTACATACTCCTTTCCAATTTGTAACCATTTTCTTTCTTTCTCTTGTCTTATTGCTTGGGCTAGGACTTCTAGCACTATGTTGAAAAGCAGTGGTGAGAGTGGGCACCCCTGACTTGTTATTGGTCTTAAGGAGAGCTCTTAGAGATTTTCCCCACTTAGTATGATTTTGATCTTAGGTGTTTTATATATAGACTTTTATGTTAAGATATGGTCCTTAATCTCTAGTCCTTACAGCATTTTGATAATGAAGTGATGCTGTATTTTGTCATAGGCCATCTCGGCAACTATTGAAATAATTATGTGGTTCTTGGGTTTAAGTCTATTTATGGGTTATATCACATTTATCAATTTCCGTATCTTGAACCACTCCTGGATCCCTGGAATAAAGCCTACTTGATCAAGATGGATAATGCTTTTGATATATTCTTGAATTTTCTTCACAAGGATTTATTGAGAATTTCTGCATCTATGTTCATCAGGGATATTGGTTTATAATTTTATTTTCTCATGGTATCTCTGTCTGACTTTGTTATCAGGGTAATGGTAGCTTCATAGAAGAAGATCAGGAGCATTCTCTCTTTACTAACAGTGTGAAATAACTTCAGAAAAAGTGGTTTTAGTTCTTTAATGATGGTTTCATATAATTTGGCTAAAATCCATCAATTCCTGGTCTCTTTTTGGTTGGGAGGTTTTAAATTATATATTCAATTGTATTGGATGTAATAGGATATTTTAGGAAGGTTTTCTGCACTGGGTTTAGTTTTGATAGATGGTATGTGTCTAGGAATTCATCCATTTCTTCCAGATTATCCAATTTTCTGGAGTAGAGAATTTGGAAGTATGCCCATTCTTCCAATTTAATTGATAATCTCTTGTGACCACTCCATTTTCATTTCTGAACTTCTTAATTTGAGACATCTCTTTTTATAATCTTTTGATTAAATTGACCAGGGGTTTATAAAAGTTTGCTTATTTTTTAAAAAAGAAATAGCTCTTCTTTTTTACCAATATTTTTTATTGTTTTTCTTAATTTCCAACTAATTGATTTCTGGTTTGATCTTGGTTTTTCTTTCTGTCTAGAGGTCGTAGGGCTGGAATGTTCTTGTTTTTCCAATGTCTTTAGATGGATAGTCAAGTTATTAAGTTGGGACTTCTCTGTCTTTTATATGAAGACACTTAGTCCTACAAATTTTCCCCTTGGGGTGCTTTCATTGTGTCCCATAAATTCTGGTGTGATTTGTTTTTGTTATCATTTAATTCAAGAAAATTTATAATTTTCTTTTGAATTTCTTCCCAGACCTATTCATTGTTTTGTTGTGAGTTGTTTAGTCCCCAGGAGTTGGTGTGTTTTCTGTTGTTCCTCTTGCTGGTTTCTAGCTTTAATGCATTGTGGTCAGATATAGTACAAGGAATGATGTCAATTTTCCTGAATTTATGAAGGCATGTATAGTAGACAGCTGACCCATTTTCCCAAGACCAGACAGAGAGAGAAAGAAAAATAAAAGCCCAAACTGAAAAATCACACCACATACCACACTTCAGGAACTCTGGTCTGAACTTAGGCACTTTGAGCATCTTCAGCCTTAAATTCAAAATCCACCACCACACCTTAGGGTTGAATCCTGGGATCCACCCAGTGACACCTCTTCCAGCCAGGTAGCCATAAATCTAAGAAGATTTAGTAAACTACTATGTCTACTGGGGGGCATCTAATCAAACTACCACAGCATGCTTTATGCCCTAATATATGATCTATTTTAGGGAAGGTTCCATGAACTGCGGAAAAGAATGTGTGTTTTGTGGAATTAAGGTAAAATGCTCTGCAGATGTGTGTTAGGTTTAATTGGTCTATGGTGCTGTAAAGCTCTATTACTTTCTTCCTAGTTGATCAGTCTATTGATGAGAGTTGGGTATTAAAGTCCCTTACTAGGATGGTATTCAGATATATTTCTGGTTTGTTATCAAGTAGAATTTACTTTATAAAATGTGGTGCATCCTTGTCTGGTATATGTAAATTTATGATTGTGATATCCTCTTGTTGGATCATTCACTTGATGAGTAAAAAATAGGCATCTTTGTCTTTTATTTCTTTGCATTTTTTTTAATTAACAACTTCTATGATTATAAAAAAATCCAATGGTAATACTCTCCCTCCTCCCACTTTCCCCTTTGAAACTTCATTGTCCATCATATCCCCTCCTCCTCTCAATCAGTCTTTCTTTTATTTTGATGCCATGATCTTTTCTCCTATTATGATGGTCTTGTGTAGGTAGTGTCAGGCACTGTGAGGTCATGGATACCCAGGCCATTTTGTGTCTGGGGGGAGCACATTGTAAGGAGTCCTACTCTTCCTTTGGATTTTACATTCTTTTGGTTTCAAGCATATTTCATTAGTATAGCTACACCTATTTGTTTCTTATTTCTATTTTTCTTGGAAGATTGTTTTCCATCCTTTCACCCTGAGGAATTGCCTATCTTTGACAGTAAAGTAGGTTTCTTGTAGACAGCAAATAGATGGGTCCATTTTTCTTATCCAGACAGTTAACCTATTTCTTTTGATTGGTAATTGAGACTATTGATGTTTAGAGTTATAACTGTGAGGTTCAATTTAATCCCTGTCATACTTAAGGATTTCCAGGATTGGTTGTTGAGGTCATCTATTTGTTGACTCACCTTAAAATCATTTATCTGTCTATTAATATCTTCAAGAATTCATAAAACTTAAGTGACATTGTGTTTTCATACTTTCATTGAAAAGACTAGGAAATGAAATATAATACCAACTTTGTTTTCTCTTTTTTATGCTGAAAATAATAAAAAAAAACCTTTAAAAAAAAAGAACCCTCTGAATTTCTTCTATTATGTTGAGATGTGAAATGAGAGCTATGTGCTTTTTTTTGATGGATCTCTTGCATTTCATTTATATGATCGTTCGTTCTTTGGTGATTCTCTTCCAATTCTACCACCCATTTGTTCACAGCCTCATTAGTTTGGTTTATTCTGTTTAACATGCTTTCACTACATGATTCAATGTCTAGAGTATCCTCTGTGTTTTCACTGGACATTTCCATTAAGGGGCTAGGTATTTTTGGTGGGGATCTCTGGAGATGATATCTTCCGTTGTTTGTTTTACATTGGGGTTTGCTCATCTCTAGTTTGACCTCTTGTCTATTAAGAGTGTGGTACTTGTTCCTCTTGTGACCCCTGAGTTGTATCACTGATTTTGGTAAAGGAGGCAGTGTGGGAAGGTTTTCTGCCTGCTTGCTTGGACTGGGTGACCCAGAGTCTGAGTGGGGTCCTTCTTGTGTGTGTCACCTCTGTAGGTTGGTCAGGGTATTTCCTTGCTGTCCAGGTAGCTTTCTCTCCTCATGTTGTTTACTATCTGAGGATTTTACAGTTTCATCCTCCTGGGGTCCTGTGGGGGATAGGCCTGAAGCTCCAGGCCTAACAGGCAGGTTGCTCTAAACTGAAGTGGTGTGGATGTTGCTTGATAATAGTTGCCACCAGCTCCACAGGGGAATAGGCTCACCTGAGGATGACTTCCCTGCTTTGCCCCACAGCTGGTCCTTGATGTACAATTATCCCCATGATCCATGTCGGGCTTTAGGACTACAGCCACAGGTTTGGTACTTTTGGTAATCCAGGCTAGTGTGTTGTCTCCAAGCTTAGAGGAGTTGTGGGATTCTTCTTGAGCTCCACCCTACACATGGCCCATGGTCAGTCACTCCCTCACTGGCCCAGCAGGGTTCCGAATAAGGCCTGCATGTGTGGTTTCGAATTTGGGCTTCACTCAGGCAGTGTCTCAGCTCCAAACACACACACAGTCAGACACTTCCTCATCCACCTTGGCACAGCTCTGAACCCATGCTCTTTTTTAGATGAATGTTCCCTCACTGAACCTAGAGGTCACAGATTTAGCTAGACTAGTTAGCCAGTAAAACACAGGGAACCTCCTGTCTCCACTGCCCTATTTCTGGGATTACAGGTGCATGCAACAACACCCTGAATTTTATGTAGATTTGGGAATCAAACTTAAGTCCTCACATTTATACAGCATGTACTTTACCCACTAAGCCATTTCTCTAGTATTTCAAATGTGGTTTGAACTTACTCTTGGACACTTATATCTAGAACTATCCCTCTATGAATGTTCCAGTTTCCAAGAATACTCTGTGGGTAATTGCATCCATCTGGTTGATCCTGACTCATCCAGAGCAGAGCATCAGTCTGCATGTCCTGGGTTCCCTGGGCCCTAAAGTAAAGTTTTCACTTTGACTTGTGGTATATGCATGCCGTGGATTCCCTGGACTGCTCCAAATTATCCCCATTCCCTCTAAGCCTGTTATATTTAGAGGAATATAGATATAAGAGCATATAAGAAAGAAGATATAAGAGCATATAAGAAAGAGATATAAGAAAGAAAGAAAGCCCCCAGTGAACCAAATTCTAGAAAGCAGTGAGCTGATAGAGGTAAGAAGAGAGCCTTCTGGAAAAGAAAGCTACCATGGAAGGAGCTAAGGGAAAAAGTACAAAAGTATCCAGACTGTTTAATGATTAAATATGGACTGGCATTACTGATAAAAATGCTAAGGAGATAAGCCACAATCACAGAGCAAGCTTGCATTGACCTATTAAATCACTCATCAGTTATCACCAAGCACACATAATTATGTGAAAGAGTGTTATGGGTCAGAAAAGGATTTTCTCTTCAGGTGATTGGGATCTTTCCAAAGGGCAAAGTAATCTCCTCCAATAGCAGAACTGAGATAAATGTATCTGAAGTACTGTGGATTCTGAGGTACTGAAGGCCTGAGACTTCTCAGATAAGCTGAAAGATACCTGACTATGACCCTCTCAAATGTCAATAGTAGAAAAACAACCAACTTCATGAAAAGAGGGCACTGGAGCTGCTTGAACATATCTTTTACAAAAGAATGGTGCATGAAATATAAGCACATATGTATAATAATTCCCTACCTCATTAGTTACCAGGGAGATACAAATTCAACCAAAATTTAAAAAATCTGACAGCATCTTTATATTGAGAATGGGAAATAGTACAGCCACTTTAAAGAACTGTTAGGTAGTTTCTAATTACTTATAAGAAATTTCCAAGTAATTATTTGGGATGAATGTTCACAGAAAAAAATTTCTAAATAATCAATATATTTACTGTCTTATTCATCAGAGCTCAGCATTAGAGACCACCAAAGTATTCATCTCATGGAAGTAGATGGCATTTTGTACATTCATGCAATCAAATACTAGTCAGAAACTAACTATGAAATAATGGCTGAGGAGAGTCCTCTATAGGTAAGAGCACTTGTCAAAAGTATGAGAGCCAGAGTGCGTCTTATTTACCCTGAGTTTGATTCCAAATCACCCACATAAATTGCTGAGGGTTGTCACTCATGCCTACAACCCCCACACTGTGAGAATTGCTGGGGCTTGCTGCTCAGCCAGCCTATCCAAAAACTGCAGCTATTGGTTCAGTATAAGACTCTGTTTCAAGAAAATATATAAGTGAGTAAAAAGAGGACACCAGGTGTTCTCCTCTGGCCTCTGCACATGTACTGAGCATGGGCATTTGCACAGACACATGCTAATGACACATACATATGCCATTCCATACATAATTTAAAACATACACAAAAAGAAAAAAAATCTGAATTACTAACACACCTTGAAACATGGATTATTCTTAGTAACATTATGGTAAGTGGCAAGAAACCAAATGTAAGAGTACTATGGAATACTATTAAAGGGAAAATCATGTATGATGATGGAAATCAAAACAGTAGTAGAACTGTCCAGAAAGGAGCACAAGGGATATTTCTGAAATGTCAAAAATAATCTTTTGGTTTTATATGGATAAAATACATAATTGTCCACATTAATTTGAAACAAAGTTTTGTGTAATATATTACAGCTGAATCCTACCTCAGTGTAAAAACTTGCAGGCTATTATATATCACTAAGGCAGAATATTTAAAACTAGTTAGCTTTAACATAAGTCCATGCATAAGAGTTAAATGATAGTACAGACCACCCAAAGTTTGTGTTAAAAAAAGTGTTCCTATTACTCATCAGTTAACTGTTGAGTGAAATCATGACAGGGCTTGCTATCGAAAAGGCACAGTCCAGCACCTAGTGAGTGACCCATTCCTTTCATCTTTCTCTACAGTGTTACCTCACACTGATCCACTTAAAAAATGCTGAAGTGTAATTGCCTTAATTTCTCAGTGTCAGCCATAGTTGCTTAGGGTCAGTACTTACAATTACAATTACTGTTTATTGCACACAGCTTATCAATTGTGTTGCTTGCTAGAGCTCTACCTTTAATTGGTTCACTATTACCTTTGCTGATCTTAACGTATCTATACAAATCAGTACAAACACTTTCCTGTGAGGTTCATGGAACTGTGCTGAACTCATTATGGGTGACTGAGAAACTGCATATCTTCTAAAGTAAATACTACCTAAAATAGCAATAACAGAATCCTTTAAAAATGAAGATCCTGATTCAGTAGTTTGGGAGTGGGGCTCGGAGTTCTATATTTCTAATAAGCTCTCAGGTTATCATGGGAAGTTGCTGGTGAGTGAAAGTTTTAAGGACCAAATACTTTCTCCCAATAGTTATGTTCTCAATTTTTAGAAATCCCCTTTCTCCATGTATAAGTTTATAATCAAAGCTTGACAGTTAGCTGTTTTGTTCTCAAATTATTCATGCTGGTGTCCCAGCAGGGGATACAGAATCTTCATTGTCAACTGATTTGATTTAGAATTACACAGGAGACAAACATGCCTAGGCATATCTGTGAGGGTTTGTCCAGAGAGATTTAACTGAAGAGGGAATAGTAATCATGAATGTGTGCTATTTCATCACATGTGTGAGACCCTGGACTGAATAAAAAAGGCAAAACAAAACAACAAGCTGAGCACCAGCAGTAATCTCTATGTCCTGACTATGGAAGAAGTACGCTAGGCTGACTGCAGTGCCTTCCTGCCATTGATGGACTGCATCCTTTAAAACCATGAGCCAAAAGAAACCCTTCCTTCCTCCAGTTGCTTTTGTCAGATACTTTCTCATAACAACCAGAAAGATAATACAGCAATTGGGATTGAAAGCCATTCTAGTTTTTATGTGATAACTCAAAGTCAGTACATCCCATCAAAAATATGCTGGATTACCATTGACCAGCTTCTGCAAGACAGATAGTTGACCTTCCAGAATTATCTGAAAATAGAGCAGAGGACCACCTACTCACATGTGCTAAATGAAACAAACTGATTGGCAAACAGGAAGGAAAGATGCTGAAAAATGGAATGTGAAAGAAAGGAGAAGATCCCTCTGTGCAATACAGATGTTTACTGTTGCCTAAGGAATGGGATGATCCCTCTATGCAATGTACCATGACCTCCCTGTATCTCTTTATTTCTAAATATCTTTGTGACTACAAAGCATAGAATTTTTCTTGCCTCAGTTCTGCCTATGTGACCTATGTAACCTTGTGACTTCTTGTAATATCCCTCCCCACCCCACCCCCGCCACCACAGGCCCTTGTTGAACAGTATGCAACTTTGTGATTTAACTCCCAATCCTGTTTTTACTATAAACATCATATGGCTATTTCAAATAAAAGTTGATGCTCCCAGCAGATCAGGACTGTATCTTGAGATACTGAACTCTGAGATGAAGATCTGGCATGTACCAGCTTTCCTCTTTTTTTTTCTTTCTACCCAATAAAACTTGGCCTCCCATTCCATGAGTCAATGGTCTTACATGTGTGACACAGGACCCCATAACAGATGCAAGTTGGGATGTCCCAGTCCAGAATAGGATGGTACAGGTTTCCATAATCTATTGAGCAAAAGGGTTTCGTCCTAATAGCTTTGCTGGGTGCAATGTTGTTTCTTTAGTAAATACCAAGGAAAATAAAAATTTCCAAAACTGTACATTGTTTGCATTAAAAAATAGTAAGATTAAGAAGTCGGGCATGGTGGCTCACACCTTTAATCCCAGCACTCAGGAGGCAGAGGTAGGTGGATCTCCATGAGTTCAAGACCACCCTGAGACTACATAGTCAATTCTAGGTCAGCCTGAACCAGAGAGAGACCCTACCTCGAAAAAAACAAAATAAGTAGTAAGATTAAAATGGCAGTATAGTATTTGAAATCTCATAATTATTTTGAAAGTCTAAAATTGTGAATTTTTTTTTAGTTGGGTATGTGTGGGTGTGTGTCTCAGTGCATGTGTGAAAGCCTCAGTACAACCTTGGGGTGCTGGTCCTCAATTTCTACCTGTGATTGTTGAGGTTGTTCTGCTTGGAGGCCCCAGACTAAGTGGTCTGCAAGCTTTGGGACCTTCCTGACACCATCTTTCATTGCCATAAGTGCATTGCAATTGCAGACATAAATGCCACTTTGTATATAGCTTAATGTGATGCTGGTGGTTCAAATTATAATTAGCAGGCTTGCAGAGCAAGTGCCTTTAGCCATTGAGCCAATTTCCCTAGCCTTTGATAAATAAATTAAGATACCAAAGATATTAATTTTATGCAAGAATTCCAAGCATTCATCTTAAGAAAATTGTACTTGAGTCATTGAATATAAGTAATTTACAATATTTATAAACCTCATCCATTTTCATTAATATTTATCACTTGAAATGAAACTTCACGAAATGGAATACACATGAGTAAAACTGAAAAGATTAGTGATTAATCTTTGGGCATATAAATCCTTTTCACACACACACACAAAGAGAGAGAAAGCACACAGATTTCCCAAGTTTTCCTAATTTAACAAAATATGCCCACTTGTGGTATGCTGGAGGCTAGGAAGTTGGGATTTCTGTATATCTCTCTTAAGGTGTGGTCAAAAATTGAAAATGGAGAGAGCGAACTACCTAAGGGATCCCAGTGAAATTCAGAAACCCCACCACACACATAGAGATATAGGGATTTATCAGGAAACCACATTAGAGAGCTCAGCTGGCACATCTGGTGCTTGATAAAATAGCTCCACAAGTGTGAACCAACATTCAACTGTTTGTTTGATTAACACTGCTCTCTTTTTTTTCCTCCTAGAAGTCTTTTTCCACCTAGATGTCCCTCAACTGATGAATGGATAATGAAGATATGGCACATTTATACAATGGAGTTCTATTCAGCAGTAAAGAAAAATGAAGTTATGAAATTTGCAGAAAAATGGATGGACCTGGAAAGGATTATACTAAGTGAGGTAACCCAGGCCCAGAAAGCCAAGCACCACATGTTATCTCTCATATGTGGATCCTAACTACAAATGACTGGGCTTCTGTGTGAGAATGAAAATACTTAGTAGCAGAGGCCAGTAAGTTAAAAAGGAGACATAAAGGGAAGAGAAAGGAAGGGAGGAGGGTACTTAATAGGTTGATATTGTATATATGTAAGTACAATGACTGTGATGGGGAGGTAATATGATGGAGAATGGAATTTCAAAGGAGAAAGTGTGGGGGGGAGGGAATTAACATGGGATATTTTTTATAATCATGGAAAATGCTAATAAAAATAAAAAAGATACAAATAAAATGAAACATACAAAAAATAAAAATATATAAAAAATAAAAATGCACATGCAAAAAATGGACAAAATTATCATTACAAAAATGTCATTCTAATCAATAAAATATCAAAGTCCCAAAATAACTTAATTTGGATAAATCAACTAACTCCAAAATTTATATTCTTTTTCTTTTTTCTTTTTTTTAACTCCAAAATTTAAATAGGAGCTTTGGTTGAAATGAGAAGTACAAACACCAAGTAACTAATTAACTTCAAAGAAAAAATTGTTAAGCAGATAGATATCAACTACTTATTATGCATCATATATTGCTTTATATAGCAAGAAAGTGACTAGATAAATCCTTAGTATGTCCATAATATGCAACACTAGACTGTGTAGAAGAACAAAGTGTACATAACAAAATGATTTGGAAAAATAAACAAGACATATTTTGAAGTTAAAAAGTAACAGTGCAAGCCGGGCGTGGTGGCACACACCTTTAATCCCAGCACTTGGGAAGCAGAGGTAGGGGGATTGCTGTGAGTTCGAGGCCACCCTGAGACTACATAGTGAATTCCAGGTCAGCCTGAGCTAGTGTGAGACCCTACCTTGAAAAAAAAAAAAAAAAAGCAACAGTGCAATACATTTTATAGTTCTTTTTTTTTTCCTGAAAATTATCTTGATTGGGGCATATAAATATACAAATACACAGATAACAATGTAACAATGTGATATTAATATACAATGGATGATTACTTTTGGAGAGGAAAGTAGGTCTGAGTTATGGAAAACTTGGCTTTTTGTAATGTTTGCATTTTTACCAGCCCAATGTATTTATCATGTGCGTGTGCACATGTGTATTTGTGCATGCGTATGTGTGTATGTTAAGTAAGTCATATCTGAAATGCAGAATTGAAATAATATTTGTCACATCTGGTCTAGAGTGACCAGTATGTAGTGGTTATTTTTCTCATTGCTGTTAACAAATGCCTGAGTAAACAATTTAAGGAAGGAAAGGGTTATTTTGGCTCACAGTTCAAGGAAGTACAGTCCATCGTGGAAGAGGAGGAATGGTGGAAGGAATGTGAGGTAGTAGCAGAAAGAAAAAGAGAGTGTGTGAGAGAGAGAGAAAGAGAGAGGTGAATGGTTGTACTCAGCTTGATTTCTCCTTGTTCACTAGCCCATGGAATGATACCACTTTATTCAAGCCAAATCATTCCCCTTAGTTATTCATATGTGAAAGCATCCAAATATTTGCATCCTAGATGATTCTAAATAGTCAGCACTAATGATAAACCATCTGAGGTCGTTTGATTCAAGTGTCCCCTATGAACTTAGGTGTTCCGAAGGCTCAGTTCCCAGCTGATGGAGGTTTGGGAATTAGTGCCTCCTGGAGGGAGTGTATTGTTGGGGGTGGGCTTATGGGTGTTTTCCCCTGCCATCGCGGAGCTTCCCCTCGAGCCTATAAGCCAAAACCTGTTTTTCTTACAAGCTGTTCTTAGTTGTGTGATTTCCACCAGTAATGAGAACCTGACTGCAACACCATCATACCATGACACTGTAAGTACTAGAATCTTTTCAAAGACCTTCACATGGTTTTTAGTGTTTTCTGGAGTTCTAGAACTCCAGAGTCTTTACACCAGTGATACAAAATTAATTTTACTTGCCACAAAGAATTAATTCATATATTTTTATTTATTTGTTTGCAACTAGAAAGCAGAGAGAGAGACAGACAGAGAGAGAGAGAGAGAGAGAGAGAGAGAGGGCACACAATAGAATGGACTTCCCAGTGCCTCCAGCACTGCAAACAAACTCCAGATACATGCACCACTGTGCTTTATGTGGACACTGGAGAATTGAACCCTGGTCATTAGGCTTTGTAAGTGAGTGCCTTAACTAATGAGCCATGTTTCTAGGCCCCAAGACTTAATTAAAAAAAACAAACTTTTATTGGCAACTTCCATACATATAAACAATATACCATGATCATAACTCCCTCCTACCAGTCTCCCTTTTACCCCCTTCATGACTTTCCCCTCCACTGGAATCCTTCTTTAAAGATTTAATTTTTCAGGTTTTATTACAGATAAAAACTGAGACGGAGGTACAGAGTTTTTTAATACATACCTGAAAAGTATTATTCTCACAAGACAGCACTCCAACTTAAGACACGTTAAGGACTTTTATATATGCTAGCTCTGTTAGAGAAGAGAAGTTTTCCCAGCAATCTCCATAAATTTTCTCCTACATTGAATTGATCACGTAAACATTATATAGCCACTGTCCCCTCAATCACTAGCAAAGAGGAAGAACAGCAACGTTTCATTTAAGGCCAGTAACATTTCATCCTGCAGGGCCACACTTTCTACTCTTAACTACCTAATACCTATAGTAAAACCAGGTTGGTGTTAATAAAAGAAGAATAAAAGAGCTAGCCATTGGACAGCAAAACAAAGAAATCTGCAATAGTAAGTAGTTAAACAAGTGTGATTTATAAATAGGGCCAAATTACCTGTCCTCATGATTACTTGGTGTTGTAGTTCCCTTCTCAAAGCAGTTGATAGGACGAAAGTTGTTTATTTTGGCTTACATTCTCTAGGGGAAGTTCCATGATGACAGGGTAAAGATGAGAGTGCAGAGGCTAGGCATCATCTCCTTGCCACAGCAGTGGACAACAGCATCAAGTGATCGAGCTGAACTCTAGCAAAGGACTGCTGGCAATGACAACCCTAAGCCTGTCCCCAACAACACGCCTCCAGCAAGCCTCACCCTCTCAAATTTCCATCAGCTAGGAACCTAGCATTCAAAATACATGTGTTTATGGGGGACACCTAATTCAAATGACCACATTCTTCCCTTGGACCCCATAAACTGGTGACCATCCATGATGTAAAATACAATACATTCAGTCCAACTTTACAAGTCCCCATAGCTTTTATCAATCCAAGTACTATTCAAACATCCCCACAATCCAAGGTCTCAACTATGAGCCTGTAAAACTGAAAAGACAGAATGACACAGAGTAAACAGTCACACTGCACAAGTTGGCATTGGGCATAGCAAGGAAAGATCGAATCAATGCAAGATCTAAAGCAAATAGAACAAATCAAATCCTGTAGCTTCAAATCTGATATCTGTAACCCTCTTCCTGCATTTGTTTACTGTCATAGTACCATGTCGGCTACCAAATTTGTTAATTGGGGTGTGAGACAGAATAAAACCACTTTAAAAAACAAGATATTCCTTCAGCTTTATGGCTCCCTTCTTTCTAAATAGCATTCTTTCTGTGGTCCCGATGGTCTCATTGGTAGTAATCTCTGGAGAAATTACAGCTGAATGAACATTATCTTCAATCTGGAGCTTTCATTTCATTCTGTGACATATCCTTCCTCTCACACCAGTCCCTTTATATGCAGTACAACCCTGCACAAGTTCTCAAGATATGGGATGAATTGAATAAACCTTACACACAAACTCCCTCTAGCCCATTCCAGACAAAGCTCTTTCTTTCCCTCAGAAGAGTCCATAGTTCTTTCTACATTGAGATCTTTCAACTCTGACAGAATACTTCATCAATCTTTGCCTTCAGCACTGCAAGGTGTCTCTTAGACAAAAGTTTCAAGTCCTTCCCATATTCCTCCCATAAGTCAGTCCCAAAAGTCCAAAAGCCACAAAGTCAGGTTTCTAACAACAATGACTATGCTATGCTGGCTTTAGTTACCTTTTCCTTGATGGTATAAAGTACCAGACCAAAAGCATCTGATAGGACAAAAGTTGTTTATTTTGACTTGTAGTCTCAAGGGGAAAGACCATAATGGCAGGGCAAAGATGGTAGAGCAGAGATTGGACATCACCTCCTTGCTAACATCAAGTGGATAATAGCAGCAAGAGAGTGAGCCAAAATCTAACAAAGGGAGCTAGTGCTAACTATAACACTCCTAAGCCCACCCCCAACAAAATATCTCCTTCAGAAAGGTTCCACCTCCAAAATGGCCATTAGCTTGGAGCCAAGCATTCAAAACACATGAGTTTACTGGGGACACCTAATTCAAACCACCACATTTAGAAAACAAAATAAGATTGACCATGTAAAGCACTTAACTTACAGTAGCTGGTTAATAAATGTCAGGTTTCTTCTCCAACCTCTCTTATCAATAAGTACCATATTTCAACCAGGGGCAATTGCTACATTAGGAATAAAAAAAGGAGGCTCATACTTGGACTGCTCTCCTTTCAAATGCATAGATTGACCTGGATCAGTAATTCTTAAACTTGAATGTGGATCCTAACCACTAGTGGGCTTGGTAAATCAGATTCCTGAGTTCTACCGCCAGTGGCTCTGGAGTGGACTGCAAGAGAATCGTTTCTAACAAGCTTCTTAGTGATAATGATATTTCTACTCAGAATTATCTTCCAGAACTACACATGAGCCATGGGCATAAGTTATAGGATCAGTGTCTCCCTAAATCTCCACCAGTGAACTTGGGCCCAGCCTGACAAAATGACTTTGGTGAGCAGAGCAGAGAAATATAGGACATTTCTGAAGTTTCAAATGATTTCCAACTTGCAGACCTTCTGCAAGGAAAGCTTCATTTGGGGACAGACCCTTACAGGTAAGCTTGCTAAAACAAGTTATCCAGCCACGCAAACTAGGGAGTTACCCACTACTCACCAGCCAACTTCTCCACAAAGAGTGAACTAACAAGCATCAATGTTTGAAATGCTTTTAAAGGCTTACAAGCATTACAAGTAATTCAACTTTCCTTTCTCCTATGCCTGATAAAACCATTTACACAGACACCCTAAGAACTTAGGGCTCCTTAACTTATTTGCCAAAGGACAAATCTCTTTGATTGGGCTCTATGACAAAATCCAAGTGGTGGCCCAGACAAAGTGGCTAGACAGGCCTGCTGTCAACTGTTTTGCCAACAATGGACCAAAGAACTGGATTAGATTTTTTTTCTGTAATTTGATGCAACAGATTTTTCAAAACAATATTTTAATTTGCATACCAAGCCAAATTCTCTCTCAGAGGAGGGATAGAATGCATTCCTTTGTGTAAGACAATACTCATTCATTCCCACACAGTGATGTCAGTGTTAAGCAAGTAATGCTTTTTCAGGGATTCTTTTTCTTTTCTGTAAAGTTTCTATTATAAAATGTTATCCACTTTAGAATCAAACAAGATGTTGCAAATATTTCACTTATCAGTTTTGCAAAACCCAAAGGGACATGGCTGTCACCAACTGCCTCACGCATAATTATTTAATGACTTTTCCCTCTTGGTATGAATAGGATTTCTGAAATCTATCTTCACTTCCCAGGACTTTCTTCTCACAGGAATTCTGATTTGGGTAGTTTATTTTTGCCAGTTTTTAATGGCCATAGAACAGTCTCATTGCTTGCTAAGATGATAGGAGGCATTTTATGGTTGTAAAACTGCATGTTGGGAGGAATTCTGAGGTTAATGGGAAACACACTGGGCATTTTGTTAGTTAAGAGTACAGGGAAGATCAAGGAAAAAATACACTCCAACACATAAATGATATAAGATGGAATGAAGTAGTATAGCACAGTATGGAGATTTTGACAAGAGCTTGTTTTTTTCATGATTTCTTAAAAAATACCAAGTTAAAACAACATGTGATCTACCTCTATCTACATACATGTCTGTAATTATACTACAAACATTTAAGAATAAGAAAAAAACCTGAATTACTATTTGAACTCTAACTGTATATTATGTTTTAATTATGAAAACTTTGAAACATGTAGAACAATAAAGAAAGAAAATAGATGCCAGCCAGCCTAAATTAACAACCATTCACATTTAGTCACTTTCACTTAGCTAATTTTACAATTGAAAAATAATAGTACAGCAAAGTTGAAATCTCCGTGATTATTTTCTGTCCACTTGCTTCCTCACTATTTAATTTTTATGTACCCTTATAGCACATTATTTTATTCTTTTATTTCCTGTACACATATCCTGAAGTATTATAGAACGTAGTCTTTTATATTTTTCTAATACCTTTACATATGCTATTGTAAACAGTACTTACAATGCTGTCATTATATTATGTTTTGTTTTAGAGCCTATTTATTTTTCTATATATAGTTCTAAAACCTTTTTAATGTTGGTGATATTCCATTGCATGAAAACACCACAATTTATCTTTTTTTCTGGTAATGAAACATTTGGCTGTTTTCTATTTTTCAGGATCACAAATGGAACTGAAATGAACAGCTTGTGACCATGTTTTTCTGAGGCACTAGTGGAAAAGTTTTCCTTGGGACTCTATTCAAGATGAAGCTGCAGGGTCATAATATCTCCACATTTTCAGTTGTGCAAAATATTGTCAAAATGCTCTCCCAAGAGGATAGCACTTATTATTCCAAAAAGCAGCACTGGTACTTTCTCTTTTCCTGCACTCTTGTCAAAATTCTAGCTCTGTCATTCTAAGGCATTCCTCTCACTCAAGAGTACCTTGTTAAGAACCAAGATGATATTTCTACACAAACCTAGATTGATTCTATATACTTGTGTCTCAGCCCACCAGCACCCTGACTTCTAGAAACACTAATTTATTTTCAATACCATAGTATCAGTCAAACAGCCATGAAATCGTGTCCCTGTGTGTACAGTGTTCCATTCAGTGTATTAGATAACAGCATGGCCAGATGGTATTTCTCTTCAGGAGTAAATATGGATAAGATGAGAGAAAAATCTCTTCATTCTTTAAAGAGCCTAAGAGGGAGTATTAAGGATTTTTTTTTTTGCCTACTTTCTTAGTTCTTTTTCTCTTTGTTTTTATAAATACCTGAGAAAAGTACCTTTAAAAATGAAGGGTCTCGGGCTCTAGAGATAGCTTAGTGGTTAAGTGCTTGCCGTGAAGCCTAAGGACCCCAGTTCGAGGCTCAATTCCCCAGGCCCCACGTTAGCCAGATGCACAAGGGGGCGCTTGCATCTGGAGTTCATTTGCAGTGGCTGGAGGCCCTGGTGTGCCCATTCTCTCTCTTTCTATCTGCCTCTTTTCTCTGTCTGTCACTCTCAAATAAATAAGTAAAAATGATGTAATTTTTTTTTAATGAAGGGTCTCTTTTCTTATACTGTTTAAGAAGGAATAACGTCCATCACTCAGGAAAGACTGGCAGCAGAAGAATTAAGTAGCTGGTAACATTGCATCTGCAGTTAGGAGGAAGGGAGGGGGAGAGAGGGAGAGAGCGTGGAGGGAGAGAGAGAGGGAGAATGCTGAGCTTACTTTTTCCTTTCCATTCAGTCTAGGACTACAGCCCATGGGATATTGTCACTCTGAGCTAGGGTGGGTTTTCCCATCTCAATTAACCTAACCAAGAAACTCCCTTACAAACATTCCCAGAAGGTTTGACTCCTAGGTGATTCTAAATCCCATCAAGTTGACAGTTGACATTAATCATCACACCTGTTGAGGATGAAGCCCGGGCAAAGGATGAGCAATCAAGATTATAGATATTCCGTTTCTACTTATATACCTCAAAGAAGTAAAAATATGTACTTTTACACTGGCATGCACTTAGGCATTATTCCATATAGTACAAAGATAGAAACAACCAAATATCCACTAATATATGAATAGATAACAAATGAGATAACCCTAGAATGGAATGCTCTTGAGCAGCACAAAGTCCTGTTACCTCTATTATGTGGATGAATCATGGAAACATTATGCTAACTGAAATAAGATGGAGTAAAATGACAAATATTTATGTGTTCCCTAGGACTACATAGTGAGTTCCAGGTCAGCCTGAGCTAGAGTGAGACCCTAACTAGGAAAACAAATTTGAAAACTACAACATTTAAAACAAGGGGCTGGGAAGATAGCTAAGTGATTAATAGTGCTTGCTTGCAAAGCTTATTGGCCCAGCCACGATTTACCACTGCTAAATAAAGCCAGATGCAAAAAAGGGCACATGTTTCTTCTGGAGTTCATTTGCAGTAGCAGGAGGGCTAGGAACACCTATTAGCTCTCCAAAATACATAGATATAGATTTAGATAAAAAGAAAATGAGGGCTGGAGAGATGGCTTAGCGGTTAAGCGCTTGCCTGTGAAGCCTAAGGACCCAGGTTTGAGGCTTGGTTCCCCAGGACACATGTTAGCCAGATGCACAAGGAGGCACACATGTCTGGAGTTCATGTGCAGCGGCTGGAAGCCCTAGAACGCCCATTTTCTCTCTCTTTCTCTAGCTGCCTCTTTCTCTGTCAGCCTGTCGCTCTCAAATAAATAAATAAATAAGCAAAAAAATTTTAAAAATGATTAGGCAAGTAGATACACAGAGAGAGAGGGAGAAGGGGGGGGAGAGAGAGAGGGAGTTCTTGCTTTGAATCCCTGGGCCCTGCTATATATGAAATCAGCACTAATTGTTTCACTTTTACATATTTTAAATCGGCTTTCTTCATGAGGAACTGATTCCAGTTTCTAAAACATTAAACATATTAGAATATTGCTAAGAAGGAAAAAATATGTTGTTGACACCCATTTATGCTCTAAAATTTTTATTTAAACCTCCAATATTTGCATGAAGTCAAACAAGTCCTGTTCTAATCAAATCTGTGATTGGGGTAGTATGTGTGTTAGTAGGAGGTGGTAATATCTTGAATGTACACGATAATTTTATAAGTTCATTTAACTATTTGTTAGAATGTGTATCCCAGCCAAAACATTTTTGAAATACTTCTCTGAGTATTGTGCTAAGAAGAATTAAGTGACATCTGGAAGAGGATAGAGGAGAAAGAGGGTATGAAATGATAAGATGGACTGTTAAAGTGACACTTTTATTCTCATATCAAAGGGGAGAAATAAATGTTCTAAAATCCCAAGGTAAGCATAATTTTTGCATTTTAAGCATTTCCATTGACCTGAAAAATGCTGCTCTCTACCTTTCTAAAGGGACCAGAAATCCCTTATTTTTTTTAAGGCAGCTAATAATTTTTGACTTGATTTCACCTGCCCTTTAGTAAAGTCACTAACATGGCCCTGTAGAAAAAATGTAGGATCAGAGTGAAAAACAAAAGAGAACTCCTTGATTTTCTCCCTTTTTCTGTTTCCGTAGTTTGGTATTTCTGTCTTTATATGGATTTTGCAAGAGACCACATAAATAATCAGTCAATTGCAATAACTGTGGAATTGTAAAGATAGGCAAATTTGTCCTTTAATACATCAATGAAAACAATCATATTTTGAATCTAGTAGCTTATTCTTAGAAATTACACATATGGTAAACCTAGTTGTCTTGCTTATCTTTCTCTTGACTTACTTTAGAATGAAGCAAAACATAAAGTCCATTTACAAACAGACAAGTATAAGCTTAAAATCATTTATTACACAGTTCCCTTAAGAACATAAGTATGAACAGATGATAAGGTTGTAAAAGATCTGAAAACAATCAATAAGGTTATAAACAGCAATGCAACCATCCATAGTATTGACAAGAAAGAAAATGGATCAGCATGCATGTGGTAAGGGAAAGTAACTAAATTGGCAGTTATCCAGGCTGGGGAGGTTGCTCAATGGTTAAAGGTACTTGCTTACAAGCCTACTGGCTGGAGTTTGATTCTCTATCACTCACATAAAGCAGGAAGCTAAGTAGCACATGGGTCAGTGATGCCAACACACCAATGGCAATGGGTCGTAGAGCCAGGAGAATTTTGAAACTCAAAAGTTTGTAGGCCAGCTAGACTGGTACAAAGTGGAGCAGAAACAAGCAAAGAAAAATCGAACAGAACAAAAAATACAAGGGAGACCCTATGTCAAGCCATAAAAAATATCATAGAAGAGGACAAATACCCCGAGCTTGTACTTAGACTTCCACACACATATACCCATACACTTACATAGACACACGCACAAATAACAAAATAAATCCAAATATCAGTTACAGACTGGATGGTTTTTGTCAGTGTGTCTAGTGATCAAATTTAAAAGTAAATTATGTAACATACAATGAAAATGAATTCCTTGTTGTACATGAAAAGAAAACTGTAAAGATAGGAATGGAGTACTGCCACATAATAGACATAGAAATGCCATTTTCTTCATGTCACTTCTTGTTAGCTACATAACTATTGAAAGGAAAGCAAAGGAAGAAGGGGATTTCCTTGCCAAATGGCATTTCAAAATTTGTTCATGCTTTCCTGCATCATCCATTTTAGTCTGTGTTTATTCTCTAAGACTGTTGATGTAGGTGCTTTTCATGCCTCATATTCATAATCAAGGCATTATGCAATATGTAGCTTCATACCGATCATGGGTTGGGGTGACACACCATACAGAGTCACTTACATTTCAATATTAGTCCAAGGAGTGCTTCTTGAAATACTTAACAGTTCCAACTCTGGGAAGGAACAGCTGACTTCTGTGTCATTGCTCTCAAAGGTCGTCCAAAAGGAAGCAACATGGACTGCCTACAATGTTCAGTCCACATCTCATTAGAACATAATCAAGGGAATGAGCGGATGTTTCCACATGACCATCATTTGGGGTTTCAGTATGTTTCATGTTTGTGGTGGTTCAATTTGACAAATAATACCACAGTTAGAGGGGGAAAATATTTGGCAGAAAGGAGGAAGCAGGGGAGGATAGAAGGGATAATTGACATGGAAAGTCATTTGATATTACCAGTTAAGCTCCAGAATTGGGGTTTTGAGGCTCATTCCAAACAAAATCCCAGACATTGGTTTGGAAAGTGTATCTCTAATATGTGTTCAACTTTTGTGGCATTCCAATGAATGACATCCCCAAAATATAACTGTTTTCTTTCAACTGAATTTCTTGCAAATTGGCAACAATTGTAGCTTAATTGGGTTGAAGAAAATATGACTAATATTGAGGAGTAGATATTTGCTTAGAAAGTTTTGGAAGGATATCTATTTTGTTTTGGCAAAAAGAAGTAAACCATAGTCATGAATAACTCATTATATAATGTAGTTCTGGGATACATTTGAGGACTCAATTATATACTGTTTCCCTTGTAATATTAGGCTATAATAGCTAAAGGTGTTACAAGGAATTAGATTCTTTATCAAATATCCATTTTATCCAGTCTTTCATGGTGATATGAAACTATAATCTCAGTACTCAGAGGACTGAGGCAGGAGGGTTGAAGTATTTGAGGCCAGCCTAGATTATAGTGTGAGATCTTATCTGCAAAAAATAAAATAAAATAATGTTATAGAACTGTGTCTCTTTAATCCTAATTTATTGACTAATTATCTGTGTCTAAATTTAGTATATCTTAATTAAGTATTAGAATTTTATTTTATTTTTGTGAATATTTTTGGTTAGGGGCTGAAGTGAGGGCTTGGCAGTTAATGTACCTGCATGAAAAACCTAATGACTCAAGTTCAATTCCCCAGTACCCACATATAGCCAGATTCACAAAGTGGCACATGCATCTGGAGTTCATTTGCAACAGCTGGAGGCCCTTGGACACTTATTCTGTCTCTCTCTTTTCTCTATCTCTCTCTACTTGCAAATAAAATTTAAAATTTTAGGTTAGTATACAAAGTACTGGGTTTTATTATGATATTTTCTTTTTTGTTTCCTGAGGTAGGGTCTCATTCCAGCCCAGGATGACCTGGAATTCACTGTGTAGTCTCAGAGAGGCCTTGGACTCATACAATCCTCTTACCCTTGCCTCCCAAGTGCTGCAATGAAAGGCATGCACCACCATGCCCAGCTGACATTTTCTTTTCTTATGCTTTTTTTGGCCCAAACCATATCTTTATTGTGATGCCCTATAAATAGTTTCTACTCTATTCATTTCTCTTTTATTTAAAACTTTAATATATGAGCATACAGTAATTTGATCATGTTCCTGTACCTTTACCCTTTTTGGTTTCCTCTCCTTCTTCCCCATCCTCTAAGAATCCTCCTCTTTCAGAGTAATCCTTCCAGTTTTGTGGTCTCCTTCTTTTTGTCTTTCTCACCCTCCATGTCAGCATTTTGAAGGACTCATAACAATTTTGGTTTTGTTGGGTATTGGACAGATATATATATATATATATATTTCTTATGTGCCTGAAACATTAACTTCCAGATTACTGCATTGTGATATCTTTTTGTTAGATATAAACACATATTTGAAATGAGGTACTCAACTGCCATTGTGATTTACATAACTCTATGAAAAAAATTGTTATAAATTCCATCTTGTATATTCCCCTTAGAAAATAGCATCAAAGGGCTGGAGAGATGGCTTAGTGGTTAAGGTGCTTGCCTGTGAAGCATAAGGACCAAGGTTCAATTCTCTAGGTCCTAGGTAAGCCAGATGTACATGATGGCACATTCATCTGGAGGTCATTTGCAGTGGCTAGAGGCCCTGGCATGCCTATTCTGACTCTCTCTCTGTTTCTAATAAATACATATATAAAAGTAAATGGCATGGTGGAGCACACCCTTAACCCCAGTACTCGGGAGGCAGAGATAGGAGGATCGTCATGAGTTCAAGGCCACCCTGAGACTACATAGTGAGTTCCAGGTCAGCCTGTGTTAGAATGAGACTCTACCTTGAAAAAACAAAAACAAAAACGAAAATTCTTAAAAAAAGAAAACAGCATCAAAGACTATTTTAAGACTGCATAAGTCTCACAGTATTCAAAATGGCATAAATAATATTCAAATGCTTTGTCTATTTAGACCTAAGTTTATCAGTGTATATTTTTATGTGTATGATTAAAATTATCTTACTGTATCTTAAGAATATTTAATGAGGTAACATGTATCATTATAAAAACATATTAAGGTATATAAATGAATTGTTTTGTAATCCTACTATTATCTTATTGGCTTGCTCTATACTTCTCTGCACCTTTTCTAGACTCATTGTAACACTTATAGTTTTAAAATTTTTGTAAAATTAATAGGATATTACCTTATAATCTGCTTTTATCATTTACCAATAAATCATTAATATTACATGAAAGCATTACTCTATATTAATGATTAAATTCTTCCTAGTATGAATATACAATAGTTTGTTCAAATTTTCCATTTTTATGGGCAACCTTTCCACTTCTAATAATTTTCTGCTATACATGATGTTGCACTAACTATGCCTCCCTTTATGTGTTCTTTATTGCTGGTATTACTCCTGTAGCAGTAAGTATCTAAATTAGGATTAAAAATAAATATTCATCTTTTAAATTAAATATGCATCACCAAAATCAATAGAATTATGTTTAGCTTAATGTGAGCATAGGTGTTTACAAATGGAAATATTTATATTTTATTTTTAAACATTTATTTATTTAAGAGAGAGAGAGATGCAGAAACACAGAGAAAGGTTGGGCATGCCAGGGCATCCAGCCACTTCAAACAAACTCCAGATGCATGTACAACCTTCTGCATCTAATTTACATGGGTACTGGCGAACTGAGCCTGGGTCTCTAGGCCAAACAAAGCCTTAATGGCTAAGCCATCTCTCCAGCCCTGGAAATATTCACAGATACATGTATATACGTGGCTTAATTTACAAACATATTTCTTTCATTTGTTAACTGGGAGAGTCTAGTAGTGGCAAGCCCACTTAGCACCCAGAAGTTGATTTCTAATGCAGACCTCCAATAAAAGAATCTAAAGAGTCTTGCATAAATGGCAAAGCCTAGGCCTGGGTCAGGAAATTCCCATAATTAACCTGGAGCATCTTGAGGTTCTCAAAGTTAAGAACTTCTAGGAATTAAAACCAGTCACAATCATGAGACTATGGCAAAGGGACACAGAAGCTAAATGAAAGAGCTCCAAGTGTCTAAAAATAAAATAAAGAAAATGGTTTTGCATTATAACCCAAATTAAATATTCATGAGTCCATACAGATGCAAATAAATAATTGAATAAATAGTAAAAGACCAAAGAACTCTGCCAGGCAGAAAAATTCCAAATAATTTGTGTGGATCACTCACACTCTTCTCTTTGAAATAGCAAATAATTCCTCCCTTCTTGAATGTAACCTGTACATAGTAACCTCCTTCCAAACAATCATGTATGGGAAGGTGCAGAAACTTCACTGTGGAGAGCTTTGACAAACACTAGGCAGCCAGGTTGTCAAGTCCAACTTCAACAATGAAAGTCATATTGGTAAAATGTATTCCTGACTACTATGTTCCAGGTGCTAATCCAGGGAATTCATCCACAAAGGCATTTAATCATCATATGGTTTTGATATTTTCAGTTAGTAGGTTACTGTTGTTCCTGTTAACCTTTATCTCATTGTTTAATTTTGTGATGCTACATAGCCTGTTATTTTTAAATATTTCTTTTCTAAAACATTTTATTTATTTAAGAGGGAGGGAGGGGTAGATAGAGATAGAGAGAGAAAAGAGAAAGAGAATGGGTATGCTAGGGCTTCTAGCCACTGCAAACAAACTCCAGATGCATGTGCCACCTTGTGCACTTGGCTTAAGTAGGTACTGGGGAAATGAACTGGGGTACTTAGGCTTCATAGGAAAGCATGCACTTTAACTGCCAAGCCATTTCCCCAGCCCCATCACTTTTAAATATTTTATTTTGTAATATAAAGCCAAGAACGAATTATGCTAATAGTGTTATAAAATTGTTTTAACTAAGAACATAAATTTACAGTTCTAAAGTGAAGATAAAAACAAGCATTGTTTATTTGAGTTGGAAATGTTGAAATTATTTCAGAAGACTTAAAATATACACTTTATATAACTGTTAATAAATGGCATCGAAGCAATGACAGAGTAGAAATAAGTGATCACATTCTTAGATTTTGCACTCTAGCTCAATTCCATGCAAGCCATCCCAGTTCATTAGAGAGATGGCTGAGGCAAAAGTTGGTGCAGTGTGTAGAGCCTGTGGCACTAGATGTGAAATAAAATTTCAAAGACAAATGGGGTTATATCTAAAGGATAGTGAACTCAGTTTCAGGAAGCACCTCTTAAGTTGCATAGAAGAAGAGATATGTATGGAGAAACCCATTTTAGAAGCCATCATTGTAAAGTGAGGGAAGTCACTTGTTTGCAAAGACTTCTGGCTAAGGTTCAATTTCCCAGTACCCAAGTAACGCCAGGTGTACCAAGTGGTGCCTTTGTCCTAAGTTCATTTCCAGCAGTAAGAGGCCCTGGTGCACACATTCTCTTTCATCCATTCATCCCCTCTCTCTATGTGTGTCTCTCTCTCCTCACAAATATAAACAAATAGGTAGATAAAATAAATGAGAAGTGCAGGAAAAAGGAGAGTAGGAAGAGATGGTTAAAAATGTATTTTTCATTGAGAAGATTTTTCTAATAGGTAGCCCCATACAAAAAATATGATTATAGATATAGATAGTAAAGTAGCCACTGAGTAATGCAATGTATTAAAGAAGCTAGTCAAGTCTCTTCTCGTGACTAATATTCAGAGATCCTGATTGCTCCTAGTTTGTGGTGGCATTTCCCTTTAATTTCCCATATGTGGTCTAATCCAATGTGATAATATGCTCCCCTGCTGAGATATATCCAATACAGGTCATATTGTCTATTTCTCAAGTTGGACCTGGTACTCTTATGGGTAGCTACTTACCTGGAACTTGGTTCTTTGCTGCCTCATAAGCTTCCCTAGCAGGCTGCAATAACTCTTTTCACAGCTTGACACAATACAGAAACATGCATGTTTCCTTTTCTTTCTTTCCCAAAGCCCTGCCAAGGCCAGACAATAAACTTTACAGAGAGAGTTATAATGCAGAAAAAAAAAGAAAACTGGATAAGAAATACCGTAAATCCCAGTGGCCACGTGTTGCAGAATTGAGCCCATCTCCTCTACCCCTATTGTCAGTCTTCCTGGGAAGGCTTTGGACTATTGCCTCCCCCGTACTTAAAGTCTTCTGGAACCTGGACAGACTGAGAAACCAAAATTTATCCTTGATTACCAGTCTCAGGTTCCCTGCGGAGGAATTATTGTGCAGATACATTAGAGTTCTGTGACCCCTTTGTCATCACCAAAGGGTTATTGTGGTCATTACTTTTCCCCATCACTAAAGAGCAATCACCCTCACATGAGAAGCAAGCATCCATCTCTAGAATAAATAATAAATAAATAAATAAACCATAGAAAGTTCAACATCAGTATGTCTTTTTCTCCCAAGGCTCAAATACCTCACGACTAATTTTTGTAATTAAGGCTTAGGATCAAATTCCAAGGATTCCTTTCCTCCTCATTCAGAAATCTCTGTGAAAGGCAAGCTATCCCCAGGCATGTAGGCTATGATGAAAAGATCAGCCTTGATCTGGAAGGAGGGGAGAATAAGGGAAGCAACCAGACAAGATAAGCTTTGTTTTCAGAGCAAACATTTAGAGACAGGTGACACCCCACCTCCCCCTCCTCATTCAGTGATTCAATTAGACTCAAAAGTCTTACTTTATTCTGTGTGAAAATTTGAAAGCCAAGTCACACTGCTGTACTGTGACACCAGGGTGGTGTAGAGTACAAACAGGCAAGATATTCTCAGCTCTCGACCGAAAATATGCTCCCCGCTTTCACCAGCCATCATAGGTTTCTGGTTAGTGCGCACTCCCCCCCCCCCACCAATCTGTCTCTCTCTTTCTCTCTCCCCGCCTCTTCTATTCAGCCTATCAAACTGAAGGAGAAATAGGTGAAAGCTAGCTTCTTTTAGGCAGTTTCAGTTAGAAACAAAGGTCCAAAAAGAACCAATGCCACCTCATAAATGGCATAAATGGTACTCGTGTCTGAACGAGACTGATCTACAACAGCTACAGCGCCCCCTGCTGCCTACAGTCTCGTACACTACCTAGATGGGTGGTCTTCACTACCCAGGTGGGCTGGCCCTGGAGCCTGCCCCTTCAAAACTAAAAACCAATCAGGTTTGCCCTTACATATCTGAGTCTTATGAAAGAATGCATTTTCAATCCACTATAAAGGCTGTTCCTAGCCTTCCTTTGCTCATTCTCTATATTCCTTGTCACCCTAACCCGTACTGCTTGGACACACTTGATTGTCTTCCACTGTCACCCAGCCTAGTGACCAAAGGAGAGCAGAATATTGCTTCTTGGTCTGGGTAGTTGTTCTGCTTGTCTCTGCTTTATCATATGAAGTATACTTTATCCTATTGCTTCTTCAGTATGCTAGGCGCTTCTCAATTTAATTATATGTATGATTTTCCTCTGATCTCTGAATCCACCACATTTATATACTTTCCTCACACTTGAGCTCTGCCACATATATATCACTTCTACTCTACTATTCATTTCTCATCTAAATGTCTTGGTGTCTGATATTTTCCCTCTGCTATTCTTTCTGAAGCCACCACCATTTGCCCTCTTAACTTTCTTCTATGGGGAAGCTCAAGATGGATATTGTACCTTCCACACATGATTCTTATAAATCTCTCTATGTAGGTTTTATCTACCGCGTGTTTATGGTTCTGCCACAGCCATTTCTCTTAAATGAATCTCATGGGCTATGGTTTATTTTCCACATGAGTGTGTGTGCTTCCTACTTTCCACATGCTTAAGACTTTGCTCTAGCTTTCTGAGGACAGGACATTTTCTGCTTGGCAATTCCTTCTGGACTTTTCATACTGCAATATTTATAACATGGTATGCCCTTTCTTCTATTTTACTGTCCCTAGGCCCATCTTAGCACCTGCACCCAGTTGTGTATACAAGTAATTCCTAATTCTAGTGTGATAGGTATTGAGATATGTTATCAAGGCTCCACTTCAAGGAAGGGCATCTTGTCTCCAGTGCTGAGAGTGTTGCAGGCTAGTGACCTTTAGTTGACAGTAACCATGCAGGAGAAGGCTGAAATGCTAGGGTCTCATTGTTCCCCTCACAAACCTCTCTTTGATCTTTTTTATTTGAAACGTCAGTGGGTCATCAATTCATGTTCTCCAAGGTCTACTCAGAAATATTATACAGTAGAGTTCCTAGACCCTGAAAGAGCCCACTCTTAATAGGTTACATTGTAGGGATGCTAGAATATCTCTTGGAAGGACTTCAGCAAAGCTATCATGTGAGCAGGGAAGTGGAAAGCTACAGAAAAGAAATGAGAGAGGAACGCACTTTCAAGTTCCTTTGGTCTCTGGAAATTTTATGCTACATGCATGTATGTTATACTTTCTTGATCAAACCTTATAAAATTATAATTTTAATCATTTTTAATGCATACTTTTTATTATTGTTTCTATTCAGCAATTGTCAATTGAGGTGAACTATTTGATGTCCCCACCCTATCAAATTACAATCATGGGCTGGAGAGATGGCTTATTGGTTAAGTGCTCGCCTGTGAAGCCTAAGGACCCCGGTTTGAGGCTCCTTTCCCCAGGACCCACGTTAGCCAGATGCACAAGGGGTGCATGCATCTGGAGTTCGTTAGCAGTGGCAGGAAGCCCTGGCGTGCCCATATTCTCTATCTCTCTGTCTCTTTCTCTCTGCCTCTTTCTTTCTCTGTCTGTCACTCTTAAATAAATAAATAAAATTGAAAAATATTACAATCATTTCAAGTGATCTAGGTTGTCTCCTCTTTCTCTCAAGCCTGGACATCACTGTTATTTGTTATGGAGCCACTCTTCATTTTCTTCTAGAAACAGAAGAGAAATAGAACATCATCTGCAGAAGATAATATTCCCATTCTGACCCCCAACTTACATCCAATATTCTCCCCAGGGTCTAAATAAATTGCCCTCATTTGAAGTTCTGCTTAGGGGCCACCATCCCCATCTCTAAAACCTTTTCCGTATTTTGTTTTTTGCTTCCAGCCCTCTGAGAAGACACTGACCATTTGCCAACATTGCTGCCTATCAAAGGATACATCATATAGATTTGATCTCATGCCTATTGGAATCTGTTTCCTTCATTAGACTACTCTATTCTTTTTAAATTTGCAGCGCGTGCATGTGTGTGTATTCACCAGGGTATCTTTCTGCTATTAAAAAAAAATGCTTATCCATCTTTATGTGGGTTGCTGTGAAATAGAACCTGGGCCAGCCAACTTTGCAAGTAGGCATCTTTAAATACTATGGAATATCCTTAGCCTCAGACAATTGTTTTTAATGAATTTTTCTACATCTATATTCCAAATAAGAAGAATTTTGATCAGAACAATGGTGCTAAATAGTCAATTGCTGAATGAACAAATGACCTCATTATGAAAGTTGGCATTTCACAGCATAAACAAACTCAGCCAGGTTTTATGCTGGACACTCCTTACTCTGCTTGAATGCAATGTCCTGTCTAAATGTGCAGTGGGATACAACTGTGAATCATTAATTTATGCTGCCTCAATTACACGATGGTCCATATATGATAGATGTCTTAGATACACAGTCCTAGCATATATCAACAGCTCTTTCTGGAAGCATACCTCAACAGGGAAAGGTAGCCAGTTGAGACCCTGGTGGCTATAGACGATAATTCTGATATGCTTCATAGCCTCCAAATTCCAATGTTGCTTCTAAGTGATGAGGAATTTCAAGTCTCCAAGGAAAGCAAATAACATGAGCAAACTTTGTCAGGAAACTATAGGGCCCTGGGGCCAGAGTTCAGAAAACACTAATGCAGGTGAGGCTGTTTTCAAGAAGTTTTCACTATATAAATTCTTCTTTGTAAGAGTTACCACATATTAGTCCATGCCAGTTATTATATTTTCTCATTATAAGCATGCTTAGTGTTCTCAATCTGGTACATTTGCCAAATTGTAGATTTATTCCTATTTTTGTACATCTGTTAAAAGAATGTGTGTTCCATTCCATCAGGGAGTTACTTGAAGTCACAGGTTGCTAATTCCAAATAAATAGAAACAGTGATTAATCTGAGAGATATGGGCTCACCACTATTCATGTAACAGATGTCCATTATGATGAGTTACACATTTGTTCCATGTTTATACTAGAATACAAAAAAAATTCAACTAATTTTGTAAGAGAAAAGAAAGGGGGATGTGGGAAGGTAGGGAATTACAAAATACATGAAAATGTTTATTCAGGTGCCAAGTTAGATGCGACGGAGACGTGCGGTATGTCTGGAGGGTGGCAGGTAAAGAGTTGAAGGGAGGTCGAGTGCTAAGGGAGAGAGGGAGAAGCAGGGCTCGGTATCCCCTGGCTCCATTTCAGGGTGTGGATATTAATGCAGTCCATCTCACTTGGCTGACAGAAGCACTAATGCCAAAACCGGCAATTTCATCAGCCTTGGTTACACAGAAGATGGGATTTCAGAGGAAGGCACAAGAAAAGGGAGAATGATGCATGTGATTTTATTCAAATAATTAAAAACAAAGTTGGCAGTCTATCATCCTGTCAAGAAGAATAAATATCAGACTATGGAGTTGGAAGGAGAAATGCAAGTGGCTTCCTGCTGCTCCACATTAACTCTGGCCCAATACAAAATTTAGAGTTGACTCTACACACACACACACACACACACACACACACACACACACACAACATTTTAAATTATCCTCCTATGTGTTTTTGCAGTTAGTCTGAGAGCAGAACAATAGAGCAGGAATGCATATGTCAAAGGAAAGAGTAGAGAAGGGCACATGTCTACACCCCACTAAAGCTATTTGAGAGGTACAAATACACAATTTGTACAGCTGAGCTACTTCATATCTGATAAAAGGTTTCCAAAACTTTCCATTATCTCATTATTTGCATACTGTTCTCATAAGCACAAGAACTAAAGCATGACCTAGCAGAGAGTCAAAACTGCATACATAAATAATACATGATAGATAATTAATACAAATAAAATATGTAATATACATAAAATTCAATAATAAATTATGTGAAGATGGTCTTAATGAATGAGATTTCTACACAGATGGATAATACCAATGGGTTCATTATCCTATGAATTAGTAGTCCATTTTACCAGCACTGTGATCAAATATCTGACATTATTTAAAGCAAAGATCTATTTTGCTCATGATTTCAGAGGGTTCACTACATGATTAATTTGCACAATTCACTTGGGCAGAATATTATTGTTGATAGGAAGTACAGAGATAGGAAGGAACTGGAAACCAAATATAACTTGAAGGCATACCTCCAGTGATCTGTCTTCCAGCTAGGCTTCATCTTCTAAAGGTTCCATCACCTTCCAAAAGACTGTCACCATAGAAGCAAGTATTCAACACATGAACCTGGGGAGCACACATTTCATATTCAAACCACAACATTCTGTCCTTGGCCCAGATAGGCTCATGACCTTCTCAATGCAAAACAAATACAGTTAGCTCATTTCCAAGTGTCCCCAAAAGTTTTAGTAGTTCCAACACTGTTTAAAACTTAAAGTCAAAAGTTGCCCCTGAGTCTCAATGTAAACTCATAAGTACAAGTCCATGTAAAAACAAATTTAAAAAGTTAGATACCTCAATGGCACAGAGTAAACATTCACATTCCAGAAAAGTGGAATAAGGAAGTAACAAGGAGTGCTAGGAATGATATAAGAATTTGGGTTTGTATTCATAGTGGATATCAGATGGCATAGGTTTAAGAAGCCATTACTAGTAATCAGAGAAGACAATGAATATCTCAAGATGACATACCAGTGTGGGGAGTATCCAAAGTGAGTAGAAAGCTACTCCAATTTGCAAAATACTCTAACAAACCTCTCATCAAGTATTTTATTCTGTAGCAGTTATCATCTGGTTGATGGGACAAGACCCTCTTCCAGAAGCAGCATATGGAAGGAAAGGATTTATTTACAACTTCCACATTCAAAGGGGAAGTTGTATGATGTTGAGGAAAGAATATCAGGAGCAGTCAGCCAGCCCAGCACCATGTCTCCACAGCAGCAAGAAGGGAGTAAAGAGAATGAGCTGAGTGTGCCAAGCTGAGCTGGGCTATAACACCCCCAGTGAAACACCTCCTACAGCAAGGCTCTACCTCCCAAAGGCTCCACCAGGTGGGAATTATATATGGGGTTTAATCACAAACACATGAGGCTGTGGGAGGGCGGAATTTTATATTCAAACTACCACATAGTATATACAAACAGAGGAGATTCTTCTCAAGCCCTCCCTGAAAAGCCAATGGAAGCTTCCCCTTCAACAGTTAGCTGTGGCCATACCTAAGCATGGGGCTTCCACCTCTTTCATGGGAAAATAATATCATTAATTAGTCTCATTGGAAAACTTTAACTCAAGGAGATTGAAGATACGCAGTAACCTTCCAAGAAGATATGTGGTAACCTTCCAAGAAGGGGATTGTAGTGGTACCTTTGTGATAATGGATAATGAAATAGGCAACAGTGTTCACTCTGTCAACCTGGACTCTATACATAGACCTTCACCATGTTAGACTTCTGAATAAAGTAAATATATACTACTGTCTAACGTGACACAACTATTTTTCATAAGTCCAGAATTAATCTTCTTTCCCAAAGCAGAACCGCAAATTCATATTTCTTTTTTTCTCATAACTTTTTAGTGTTTACTTACCTTTCAGTTCAGTGACAATAGATCTTTACTATCTTTTAATTTAAATATTGAACTGTTGGGTTAACTTGTGCTTTATATCACATAATAAACAAAAACAAGGAGGAATTCTATTAATATGAATATATCCTTATCCAACCAAGGAAGTAAATATACCAACTATAATCCTTCTACCATTGAATCACAGTCAAGATTAGTGCTTCTATCTTTTTTCTACTGTTCTTGAAGATCATAAACACCTATAACACTTAAGTGGGATCATCATTCACCAGGAGCACTAGAATCTGCCACCATCTTATCATCACCGGGTGACCCCCTTCTGTGTGGTTATGCAGCTCAGCTCTCTCCAGCTACAGAGACTGACAATGAAACCCAAACTACTTCAGACAAAAGGGAAGCAAACAGATTAGATTGTGGCGTATCAGGAAGGGGTGTGGAGTCCACCCACAATACGTTTACTTATCACTGTACTCTTTCTACCCTCTTTTCTATAGTTTAAGCTTTAAGCCTCTCTCTCTGTCTCATATATATATATATCCTACTAATAGATTTGACATAGAATATCTTCATTCAAATAATAACTAAAAGGCATGCGTTAACTCTCTTTGATATAAGTAGAATAACTGATTACAGAATTACAGACTGAGTTTCATGTATTTAGATTCTACATGAACACATTTTGAACACATTTTGTTTTGGTCCCAGGAAAAGCCTCTTTTTAGGACTTTAAAGTTTAGCCCCTCCTTGCCATCCAATTCTTAATGTAGGAAACATCAATTTTGTGGCTTGCTAGAGCTCTACCATTAACTGCTCAATAGATCCATCATTACTACTGCTGATGTTGAAGTCTCTACATAAGTCACTACAAACACTTTTCTGTGAGGTCCAAGGAAATATGCTGAAGCCATTATGGGTGACTGAGAAAAATGCACATTTTCTAATGAGAATGAATATCCTGACTCAGTAGTTCTGAAATTGAGCCCAACATTCTTTTTCTAACAAGTCTCTCAGGTTATAACAGGAGGTTTCTGGTTCATGGACTACACTATAAATTTTAAGGACTGGATATTGTTTCCTATGGTTATCTTTTCTATATTTAGAAATCACCTTTTTCCATGTGTAAGTTAGTAATCCTGGCTTTGAAATTTTATTGGTTTTTCTTCAAAACACATAAACTGGGGCTCAGCAGTGGCCAGTTATTTTTTCCCCCTGGATATCCAATTCTACTTTCTCAATTTGAAAGATTCATCAGGTCCACTTTCTCAATGTGAGAAGTTAGTTATGCCCTATCTTGATTCCTTCTCCATGCATAATGGCCAGAAAACTCTCTCTGAACAGTAAGCTGGGAAAGTCATAGAGTTTACATGTATTATTTTTCATCTTTCAAGGATCATTATCATAAATTGTCTGATATCAGTTCTTGAAAACCACTGTTTCATGTTTTATGCAGGGTTTTTTGTTTGTTTGTTTCTGAGGACAATTCCATTCAAAGCTATTTCACGTTAGTCTGAAGTATACATCTTCTGTTTTTGATCTTGTTTTGTTTACTTTAAAAAAGAATACAGTGAATCTCTTGGAGACCTTCACTGTTCAACCATATTTTAACCTATTTCATGTTACCCATTATTCTTTTAAATAAGCCAACAAGCACCTTTTGAAATGTCCTTCAATCAGAATTGTTACTGCTAATTTGTGATTTCATCATTCATAATAGTGGCTTTTCTATAACAAATTTACACAAAACACATGATGGTATAAAAAGAATGTCACAAAGCTAGGGCCAATTACAAATCAATTACAGAGCAGTACTAAAATATTTTTGACAATTCAAAGAGGATGCTGCAAATGATTCCAATATTCAGAATTCTCAGAACCAATAGTCTAGTTCCCACATGATTCTTAGTGTATGCTTATTTCAAAAATAGGTTGAATTCACTACAAATAGTATCAAATTGAAGAGGTGGAAACTAAATAAACTCCAATATTTGTGGTTCTTTCCTTCTCGGCTTTCTTCCCTCAAGCCTCTTCAGGTCATTGCTGCCAAAGTCAATCTCCCTTCTACATTCTTTAGTCCAAGATCATATCCTGCTTAGAGTCTATCTTTGGCATAATTTCCTACACTCTGAATCAACTTTACCTAGTTTTCTTTCAATGCTCCCATCCTCTAGGATAACTACGTTTATGAAGATGAGTAAAACAAAATGAAATCCTTCATATTAGAAATTTCGCTGTGACTGAAGCCATCTTATCACATTATATAATTTTTACATCATATGCTGATGCTATTCATTTTATACATACACACATGAAAATGTCATAGTACAGATCAATATGGATTTCAACTAGTATAAGAGTAGTTAAACATCGATGAACTTGGTTTCTACTTTTTTCAGTGTTTTTATTTATTTATTTGCAAGTAGGGAAATTCAGAGGGAATGGGTGTGCCAGGGCCTCTAGCCACTTCAATCAAACTCCAGATGCATGCACCACTTTGCATGTCTGGCTTTATGAGGGGACTGGGGAATGGAACCCAGGTGGTTAGGTTTTGCAGGCAAGTGCCTTAACTGCTAAGCCATCTCCTCAGCCCATGGTTTCTACTTGTGCTCTGCCCTTTCTCTTATTTTCTTATAAAGTTGTTTGTTAATATTTCTAACATCAATATGCACATTGGTGAACTGTGTAGATAATTACAATTTTCTTAAGAACAGTTATCCAAAGCTGGACTGGGTAAAATTGTGTGATGCTTCAAACTCTCATCAAGATTTCTTTGGCCTATCTAAGAATTATTTACTTATCCAGCAAATATCTAGCTTTGACATCTTATTTTATGTCTGATTTTACAATTCAGATGTTCTGAATCAAAATTACTTCATTGATTACTATCCAGTAGAAAAGAAAACCCCAAATGGTATTATTTTGTTGCTCAGAAAGATATAAATAAATTTTGACTGTGTCCTCAAAATCTTGTTCCAAAATATTTTTTTTTTTCAAAATGCCTAAAATGCCAAATTCCTTTAAGTGCTCTTGGAATTAGTTTAATCCCTCATGACTCCTATCACGAATAAATTGGATAAATGTCTGACATGTGTTCAATCTGTATATGTATGATAGTCATGTTTTTAACTCTGAGTTCAGCATCTGTAAATCTGAACAACTGTAAATAAAAAATATTTTAAAAACTGCATCTGTATTGAACATGCATGGAATTTTTGCCACTAAACCCTAGACAATAAGGTATAATCATTATTTACATAGCATTAATATTATGTATTATAAGTAATTCAGAGATGGTTTTAATAGTATGGGAAAAAACATGTATTGCTATATGCAAACATGATTGGAACATCCATAGGGGTTCTTGAATCAATCCTCCATGAATATTAAGAATTACTATACACATAAATAAGTGAACTTATGTGGAAAACATAAGTAAATCCAGAAAATATTTCTGTTTTTTTAATGTTTTTACTTTTGATACTTCTGTACCACATGTATTTTGTCTCTGTTTTATTTTAAACTCAACTTATTCTCCTTTGCTTCCCTAAGACTGAGCACCAGGTGAGTGTTTTTAATTGGGATGTAAGGCCCTATATTCATTTGTTATCATTTTTAAAATGAGGCCAGTAGGTTCCTGTATTGTGTTTCAACATGTGAAGGTATTTAGAAAGTATTTGATGACCCAGGCTCTTTGTGGTTTTGTGTACTGCAGAATAAAATCCATATCTCATTTAGTTAACTTGTATGTGGAAATGTTGAGCCCCAGTACGTAGGTTTTTATTTCTTTTAGATGTGTTTTTTTAATTCTTTTCCAGATAAAAGTGTGAAAAGAAATTGCTATGATAGTGATGTTTCAACATTTATGTGATTATTCTATTGATTCCTCTGAGTCAAAACTGATTTTTCTCCTATACCAGTTCTTACAGTCCAAACTAAAAAAAAAAAAAAAAAAAAAATCTTCCGTGAATTTATAAACTTAGAAAGTCACTTGAACATAATAACCATCCAAAATCCTAATGAAACTGTAGATATTTGGCATGTTTCTTTTAGAGGGCAGGTTTGTTGTGGGAAGCCATCACTGCTTCAGTACTTATTGAAGTCACATGAAGGAGTATATGAATAAGGATGTAACTATTCCATTTAGAGGGGGGACATGAAATCAACCATTGGAATTGAAAAATATCATGGAAGACTGAGAAGCGACATTTTACACCTAGGAACTAATGTTCAATTCCACTATTGGAGTACTTTTTAAATATGATTGGAACAACTTGGATATATGAATAGAAATATCTAATCAAATAATTTTGGTGAAAAAGTAGCATTCAAATTTAAAAAGTACTGTAAGGGTAAAATATATTTTGACGATAGCATGATAAAAACATTTAGGTAAAAGATGTCATTGATTATTTATGATGGTTATAGGCTAAGTGATACAAATGCTGCATATATTGTGTTATTTTTAAATTTTCATATGATTCCCTTTTGATTTTTGTCAATGTGACTGCTAAAAGTTATGGCTCACACTCTATTTCTACTGGACAGTGTTATTTTTGATTCATGGCTCTCAATGTACAAAGTGACTGCTGCCTGGGTTCCATTCCCAGAGCTACTAATGAACTTCGTCTCAAGTGGCTCAATTGGAATTGGAGCATGGCGATTTTTAAAGCATACATGGTGAGTTTCCAAAGGTTGAGAACCACCCATTAAGACCAACTATTAAATAGTGGCCTTATGATAACTTGATATCTTTGGGAGCTCCCATCACTGCAAGACGAAAACGTGGAATTGAAGAAATAGACCACTGGTTTTGTTTTGTTTTGTTTTGTCTTAAGAAAGGTCTTGCTATGTAGCCCAGGATGCCTTGGAACTCACTTTGTATTCCAGGCTGGCCTTAAGTTTATGGGAATTTCCCTGCCTGAGTCTCTCAAATAATGGGGTCACAGGTATGTGCCACCACACCTGGCTCAATAATATCTAATGAATGAACATGAAAAGCATCTGCCTCGATATTATCTGGCTCCGGTTTTTGTATGGCTGTATTCTCTCAGAATCGGCCCAAATCACACATACAAAAACCAGATGAAAATTGAGCTCCAGAAATTTGTCACAGTTCTTTCAGAAATTCATTTCCTTATGGAACAAAATGGATGTCAATCTTTTGCATTTTTAGAATAGTCCCCTTTGTAGTTTGCTCAAAAGCAGATTACTGGACTTTTGCATGTCGCAGGATCTCTACAGTAGTATGATCAACTAGCCTGGTTTGTACAGGACTGAGAGTCTGGTTTTAGGAAAGTGTATTTTCTCACACAGTCCAAGAACACTTATGACCACAATTAGAACCACTCCTTGAAACACATGTTCTCAATCAAATATATTTAGTGATATTCCTCCCAGATTAACCAATTGTCTCCATAAAAACATAAAATCTATAGTTATGTATTTTATCAAATAACTTATTAGTGACAATTTTGTAATCTAATTAAGCATATCTTTAAACTATTTAAAACAATATATAAAAATAAAGAGAGAGATAACCTTGGTAGCTTTGATGATAATCTTTAAAATGTATTTATTTATTTATTTATCTAACAGAGAAAGAGGGAGAGAGAGAGAGAGAGAGAGAGAGAGAGAGAGAGAGAGAGAGATTGGTTGAAAATGGGCACTCCAGGGCCTTCTGCCACTGCAAACTAACTCCAGACACATGCACCCCCTTGTGCATCTGGCTAACATGGGTCACAGGGAATCAAAATTGGGTCCTTTGGCTTTGCAGGCAAGTGCTTTAACCACTAAGTCATCCCTCCAACCCTTGATGGTAAACTTTAAATAAGAATTTAGCAGACACCAGGGAGGCAAAGTAAGTTGATGGAATGACAGGGAGGCAAAGTAAATTTGTGGAATGACATTATTCTAAACCTGAGCTGTAATCATGGCTTGAAATTACCATTCGCTGGTTGCGTGATTTGGAGAAATTCCTTGACCTCTCTGTGCCTCAATAAATTCATCTGGAAACAAAGTATAATTTACACTTATACTGAAATTAGTTATGGTAATGAAAAATAATGTATCTGATAAATCCAGTTGAGGGATAGTCTGCAATACACCTGACTGGCAGTATTCAAAATTTGAGAGATTGTCACAGTAAAGAGGGGCCTAAGGTGACATGATGATCTAATGAAATTCAAGATACTAATGGGAGTTGGGGTTAGTCAGAATTCCATAGTTGTTATCAAAATACCTTGTAGTACATCTAAAGGGGAGAAAAATTTTATTCTGGTTTGCAGTTCTAGAGATTTCAATCCATAATGTGATCTCCGTTAATTTTGGATCTCTGGTGAAGCAGAACACTATGGCTGTAGAAGTGTTTGGAAAATGCTGTTCATCTCATGGTGAATTGGAAGCAGAGAGCCAATGAGACCAGGGACAATGCATAGCCTTCAACAGCTGATCTCTCAGTGACCAACTTTACCAGGCAGGCCCTGCCTCCTAAAGTTTCCTTAAATAGTGCTGAGGTCCAAGCTATCAATACATGAGCCTGTGGGGGCTATTTCATATTAAAACTATAACAAGGGTCCTGGAAGAGATAAAATATATTAGGATTATATAAATCTAAGGAGGGGCTGGAGAGATGGCTCAGTGTTTAAGTGGTTAAGGTGCTTTCCCACAAGCCTAATGAACCAGATTCAATTCCCCAGTACCCACATAATGCCAGACACACAAAGTGGCACATGCATCTGGTGTTTGTTTTCCTTAGCTGGAGGTCCTGGAAAACCCATTATCTCTGTCTCTATTATCTCTCTCTCTCTCCTTGCAAATAAATAAATATATTTAAAAGTAAATCTAAGAAAATCCAAATGCAGTGTGAATAGTTGTTAATAGGATTTTGTCAATAATGGTATCTCGGACTGGGGATATAGCTAAGTGAACTGTGTGAGGGCCTGGGTTCCATCCCCAGTACTACAAAGAGTGGTTACTGCTTGTGAAAAAAAAATGTATTATACTAATGTAAGTAAATAACAATAGGGGAAAGGTGTGGGAGGGTGTGAGAACTTGCATGCCTGTAACTTTTCTGTAAATTTAAAACTATTCTGCAATTAAAAGCCTTTACAAAAATAAAACACTTTACATAATAGTGTTCAACAAAGAAGCACACAGTAAATGATAGGTGTTATTATTGTTGTGTACCATACTTTACAGGTGGCACTAACAAGAAGACCATGATATTAATTTATTGATTCAACATGTTCAGGAGAAGCTAGAAGCTTAAAAACCATGCAGGTGAGAGCTGAGCAGAGAGGCTGGGAGGGAAGGTGAGGGAGGCTTGAAGTCTGCTTCCTGTGTCTGCATCCAGCCCTGAGCCTGTTATTTCTGTCATATGACCCTGCTGGTTTTCTTCCCGGCATTATTCATATTCTGTAAAGGTTTTATTCATTTGGTGTTCTCTGCTCTGAGCTCAACTTCCCCTGCCAATGTCCTAATATATCAGCTCCTTGGCAGTACTAGCCTCATTTGTCTTTGTCACTTCTGCAACCATCTTACCTGGCACAGCACTGATATCCTGTAGAAACTTGATGTTAATTTATGGACTGAATAAATGGCCATCAAAGGACAAAGGCAAAACACTCATCCTAGGCTCCTCAGAGCTTCCTTACTTCCCAAGAAGTAAAAGCAAAGAAGCAAGCAAATAAAAACATACCAATCTATGACCAAGTACAACATACCTTAGGGCAAAAAGTATGCCTCATCACCTGGGACCAAGTTCACTACCTCCGTGGTAGTCTACATTTGTACATACGGGATACAGGTTAAGTATATATACTTTAGTAAATATTCTTTTAAAAATATTTATTTGCAAGGAAAAAAGAGACAGACAGAGAATATGAGTATGGGCATTCCAGGGCCTCTAGCCGCTGCAAATAAGCCCCAGATGCATGTGCCACTTGGTACATCTGGCTTTATGTAGGTACTGGAGAATTGAACCCAGGCTATCAGACTTTGCAAACAAGTGCTTTTAACCTCTGAGCCATCTCAGCCTTCTTAAAAATTATTCTTTTTAAAATAAAAAATATACTTCATTTTACTTATCTGAGAGAGAGAGAGAAAGAGGCAGATGGAGGGGGAGAGGGAGATAATGGCTATTAGGGCCTTCAGCTGCTACAAAAGAACTCCAGACACATGTGCCACCTTGTCAATCTGGCTTAAGTGGGTCCTGGGAATCGAACCTAAGTCCTTTCATTTTCCAGGCAAGCACCTTAACTACTAAGCCATCTCTCCAGCCCATTAATAATTATTCTTCATATTTTCTACTTAATCCTCACAAAAAAATTATTGCTAAGGCAGGGCATCCATTTTTCATCTCCATTTGAAAGGTATATTCACTTTTCAAATAGAAGAGATACAGGTGGAGTCAGCATCCACACAGTTACCCAATGAGGAATCACTTTTGTTTGTTACCAAAACAAAGTTGCACAGACTAGGTGGTTTAAAAGGCAGAAATGTATTTTCTCATCATTGTAGAGACTAAATGTCCAAGAAGAAGGTATGAGAAGTGTGGTTTCTGATGAAGCCAATCTCTTCAGCTCACTGTGTCTTGGGCATTTTCTGTGTGTATACACAAAGAACAGACAGACTTTGAGACAGAGTTTAAGTATGGGCCCTGGTATTTCTTTCCTCTTATGAGAACACCAGTCCTATCTGATTAGGGCCCTAGTCTTAATGGTCTTATTTACCTAAATTAAGTACATAAGGGCCCTATTTCTGAATCCAGTCATGTCATGTTAAGGGTGAGGCCTTTAGCATATGCAGAGAGGGAGAAGCACAGTTCAGCACTTTTTAGAGGCAGGAGGGTTAACCTGAAAAAGCAAGAACTAGACTGATGTACAGAAAACTATGGCCTTTGGACCAAATTCAAGGGCTACTCCTATTTGTAAATATATTTTATTGGAGCACAGTTGCATTCATTTATGATATGTCTGTGGTTGTTTTCCTACTACCAACATTAAATAGCTTCCACAGAGATGATGGCTGACAAAGCCTAAAAAATTTACTCACTGGACCTTCACACATAAATACATGCATGTGCACGTGTATACACACACACACACACACACACACACACACACCAGAGGTAAAACAATGTAATGTTATTTCTTTTATCCACAAGATAATGCCATGAAGTCAATATCCTTGTCACTACACTGATGAGTCAGTTAAGACTATGACACACAAAGTGGCATCCACATTCTTACATCTCGAGTGGGAAAGCCCAGAGTAATGGTTTGAGGAGTTGAAAGTAAGCTCTTCATAGTCTTCATGTCAATCCTCCTAGAAAAGCCTTCTAGGCCTCTGATATGGATGCAGCTCTCAGGCCTAAGATCTGAGTAAGGCATCTGGTCCACACAATTCTTTCCCACAGTACTCTAAGCCATGAAGATCAAGGGTTATTGTCACTCAGGGCAGAACATCTTGGTGTATCCATGCACATCTTATCATCTTATCAGCAGTGAACATAATTATGGGTGCTAAATTTCTTGAAATCCTTGTTCTCTTAACTTTGTGGTTTATGCCAGTGTATTTTTTTTTATGACTAGAACTTACATGGAAATTAGAGAAGTCACATTAAGGGAGCTTTGCAAATAACTACATATATCTTAAGGGATTTCCAAGGATAAGTTTGGGATTCTTAGTTCCAAATGTGATCATTGGTCCTTTTCATTATTATACAATCTGTTCCCTTCTTAGCATCCTATATTGAAGTCATGGATTTTCCCTATTGTAGAAATAAAACTGGCATGTAGATATCACATAGGTTCCTATTAAGGCATTTGCCGGAAAAACAAATAATAATCTTGCCATGATCTGCTTTGAATTGGTGGGAGACATTTTTCAAATTATTTATATAATAATCCAGAAAATTTTCATTAGGCCTATGGTAGACCTAAGGAAGCAAAACCACAACTGTGATTACTGTGATTAATTTGATTATTAGCTAATGGATTACTTATTATTACTTAGCTCCTTCATCTTTCTGTGTACAGGGACTGTGGTAGATGATATGTCTGGAATTTCTCTATTCCACATCTCCCTGACTTTCCACCCTTCTTGGAGTAGAAGCAGGACAAATCTTTGTCCATTCATAACAATCTTGGGGAAAGAAAAATAAAGCAACATTCATGACTGGTCTCCAAACATTGATAATACTTGATAGAGTGTGAGTGTGCTGAACAATTTCTCGGTCAGGGCTGAACTCCATTTCAATCACCAATTCCAAGCCCTAGTGAAGAAATCAGGAAGGTAGAAAAAGGTTTATATGATACTGGCAAGTGGTTTCAAAATTATCCCTGCAGTGAATATACATTTTTTGTTGTTTTCCATAGGTTAATTTGCCGAAAATATTCAAACTTGCTCCATTAGATTCTTTTAACTGTCTCTTGAAGTGTTAACACTCAGAATGCCCTAGGAGAAACTACCACCTCCATTTTTTTCCCTATGAAAGGTATCTACAGAACCCAAACATACTATCCAAATCTCTGATCTAAGAACTAATAGATGTCTTAATGTGATGTAGACTGTGTGCTTATATGTGTTTCCAGGTATTTACTAATAAAAGCCCTTCTGTGTTGTCTCGCTTCTTTTCTTCCTGGTTTTACTTTGCTTCTCCTTTCAGACTGAAAGGCGCTGAAGTAAATTCTTAAAGACACACAAAGAAGGAAAGCTCTTTGTTTTGAAGGGAGTCCAGTAAGGTGTTAATTCCATCCTTGTTAGGTTCTTTTCCCAGAACTATGCTCCTCATCCAGGAATTTCCATGAGCTTGGTGGTTCACACATCCAAATTCCATCTTTGAATAAATAAACCAGCTAAAGTGCTTAGTTGTCTTGGGATTAGCAGAGTAGTTTCTGAACTTCCATCGCCCCCCAGTGGCAAGTTTTTTAGTTTCTTTGTTACAGATGTTTTTTTCTTACTCTTAGTATTTAGGTTATTTCCCCCATTTTCCCTACAGTTGTTCTTTCCTTCCTTTCTTCACATTGGCCATGATGAGGTATTTGTGTAGATATGTCTTAGGAATGAGAACTTTATAGCTGCTGGATCTCAGATAGATATGACCTAGCACCTACTTTCATGGTTCTCAAAGCAATTTTTTTTTTTTAACCTGCTCTCCATTATAACAATCTGGCCTCAGATAAAACAGGGTTAGCCAGCACCAAACCATTAAATCCATAAACTTTTCAGAAGTAGCATCAAGAGTATAGAGATGCAACTTCAGCTGCCACAGTTTTTCAATATCTTCTTTGATAGACAGTATGTTCATTAGTTGGGATTCCAAAATCATAAAGCAGAAAGAAGCAGTGTTGAGTGAGAAAGCATGTTTCTACATGGACTACTTAGAAAGCACTTTTATAGCATAAGAAGTTCACAAATCCATGTTAAACACAATCAATGAGTTTTGGCATCTTGTCCTATTTTCTAGAAGATCAAAAAGTGGAATTTAGGAAACAAACTGAGAATAAAAGTCTTATCTTCAACTCAAATGATGCTGCCCTACCCACAATGGAATGGATATTAAGCTTGTTTTTCAGATATGGTAAATTCCTTTGGTTCACCACCTGCTGTGGTCCACCCCCATGCTCCTTTTAAAGACCAGCCTTCCTAATCCTTTAAATAATACTAAACAAGCTATATACTCCTACATATCAACTGTTCTTGCCAATGCTAAATTCCAAGTGGAAGTGTGTGGCTTTCACTTTCCTTTACTCCAACCTTATTTACCTAGAACTCTACTTCTGACTCTAGAACTCTACTTCTCTGACTACCTTCTTCCCCTCACTATATAAGCCAATTTTTGCTATTGTTGTTGAGATAGAATCAATATGTTGTCCAGGCTGGTCTCAAACTCCTGGGCTCATAGCATTCTACTTCCTCAGCCTCTCAAGTATCTGAGACCAAAGACATGGGTCACTATGCCTAGTATTGGAAAACAACTTTTATCTAGTCTTTTGTGGTCATGCGTTATAAATCTCAGTGATCTGGAGGTGTCAATATTAGTGCCAAGGAAGATATTTTCTCTTTTTATGTGTCTAGTAAAATAAATTATGTAAAGCACATAGTAATTTGTTAAAAGAAAAGGAGTGTGGATTACAAGGAAAGGCAGATAGAAGAAAAGAGGGAAAACACTAAAAAGAGAAGGGAAATAACAAGAGAAAATGGTAAGGAAATAAAGGAATATAATAAAACAAATGTTTTCTATAAGGACCCCATCTTCTCTAATAAATTCCACAAATAGTCAAATACATATTTTTCCTCCTTAACAAACACATGAAATATATTTTAAAGTTCTTTTTCTGAATTTTGTATTAAATACAGAGAGATAAGTGTAACCTATCAGGGGCAATTACTCTCACAGTGTTTTGTGACATTTTGAGGGTCACAAAGGTTCTCCTTGTTAAAATACTAGTCTCCTTGGCTGGAGAGATTTCTTAGTGAATAAGAGGCTTACCTGCAAAGTCAAAGGATCCAAGTTCGATTCCTCATTACCCATGTAAAGCCAGATGCACAAGGTGGTGCATGCATCGGGGGTTCATCTGTTTGCTTGCAGTGGCTAAATGACTTGGCTTGTCCATTCCCTATCTTTCTCTCTATCTCTCTTTCTCTTTCTCAGATAAATAAATACCATATAAAATTTTTTTTAAAAAATCCTAGTTTCTCCATGAACAGTGTCATCAATCATCAGTGAAATATAAATCAAAACCATAAGATATCCCCAACATCTGTCAGAATGGGTATCATCAAAAAGGCCAAAGAATGTCAGGCGTGGTGGCGCACGCCTTTAATCCCAGCACTCGGGAGGCAGAGGTAGAAGGGTTGCCGTGAGTTCAAGGCCACCCTGAGACTCCATAGTGAATTCCAGGTCAGCCTGGGCCAGACTGAGACCCTACCTCGAAAAACCAAAGGAATATTTTGTTTTTGAAAAGGCCAAAGAAGCCATTTGTTGATAAAAGATGGTGGCACAATGTTGGAGCGAGTATAAATTAGTACAAACATTATGGAAAATAATATGGGGGCTCCTCACACAACTGAAAGCAGAATTGCCATATTATACAGCAATTTCACTAGTGCATATATATTCAAAAGAAATTAAGTTAAATTCTTAAGGAGACACCTTAATTCCTATATTCATAGCACCACCATTCACAATAGCCAGGATATGGACATGACTCAAATGTTCCATGACAGATGAGTAGATAAGGAAATTGTGGTATTACCTAGTTGAATATTGGTAGACTTTTAAATAGGACATCCTTCAATTGTTGGCAGCAAAAATGGGTGAAACTGGAGGATATTATTTAAGTGAAATAAGATAATGGAAAGACAGATACTGCATGATCTCACTTATATGAGGAATCTACAAAAGAAGTAAGAGTAGAGGAGTGAGGGCTGGAGAGATGGCTTAGCTGTTAAGGTCCTTGCCTGTGAAGCTGTAAGGATGCAGGTTTGATTCCCCAGTATCCATGTAAACCAGATTCACAAGGTGACACATGTGTCTGGAGTTCATTTGCAGGAGCTGGAGGCCCTGTGCAACCATTCTTTATCTGTCTCTTCCTCTATCTCTCATTCTCAAGTAAATAAAAAATACATATTTTTTTAAAGTAGAGGGTTGAATACTTGAAGTCTGGTGATGGGTGAATTGGGAAGATGTTGGTCCAATAGTACAAACTTTCCATTACATACTGAATATGTATCCCACAGCGGTGGTGCATACCTGTAATCCTAGCACATTGGAGGCCGAGGCAGAATGGTTACCACAAATCTAGGGTCAGCCTGAAATGTAGTGACTTCCAGGCTAGCTACATCTACAAAGTGAGAACCTGTTTCCTGTGAAGAATGCTTTAGAAGTCTAATGTACAACATGGTTGCTATAATTATTATTAATATGGCTTATTCTTGAAAGATGTTAAGAATGTGGATCTCAAGTTCTTACCTCTCCCACATATAAGGTGATGGATATACCCATATAACCACCATAATCATTTTACAATGTATAGATATATTAAAATACTGTTTGTACCCTTTAAATATGTTTGTTTTGCCTCATTAAAAGTGAGAAAAATCATAAAAGAAATTATTATCAAATTTAAATGCAAGGCTTGAGAGGTGGTTCAGTAGTTAAAGGAACTTGCTTCCAAAGCTGACTAGTCTGAGTTCAATTCCCTAGAACCCATGTAGAGCCAGATAGTCAAAATGGAGAATATATATGGAGTTTGTTTGCAGCAGCAAGAGGTACTAATGTATCAGTTCTCTTATAAATAATAATTTTTAAACTGTATAAAATCACTCAATAAAATCTTTCCAAAACCAAATACAAAATTAAAAAAATAAGAAAATATTTCTAACTCATACTTTAGAAATAACAGTCTGGAAATAACTACTGACATTTTTTTTAACTTTTTTTTTAAATTTTATTTATTTATTTGAGATCTACAGACACAGAGAGAAAGACAGATAGAGGGAGAGAGAGAGAATGGGCGCGCCAGGGCTTCCAGCCTCTGCAAACGAACTCCAGACGCGTGCGCCCACTTGTGCATCTGGCTAACGTGGGACCTGGGGAACCGAGCCTCGAACTGGGGTCCTTAGGCTTCACAGGCAAGCACTTAACTGCTAAGCAATCTCTCCAGCCCACTACTGACATTTTTAAAAGGTTTTCTCTTGAACCAATTATTTCAGTTGTATTACACACATATGCTCACACTGTGTGAGAAATGAAGTGAGTACAATATGAGTCATCATCATATTGTTTATAATAAGAAGGTATTGGAAGCAATCAAAATTAATTAGTAAAGGGCCAGTTATAAAATTATCTTTATCTATACAATGATATAATATGAATCTGTTAAATAAGAATAAAAGGAGACACTGTGTACTAACATGGAAGACCTCCAGATATTTGAAGTGAAGAAAAACAAACTTTAAAATGTTATACAAAACATGATACCATTTGTGGTGTTGCAAAATGAAGTCAGTGAGAAAGTGGCTCTTCTATAGCATCTAGCAGTGTTTACTACCCAGGAATAAACTCTACTTTAGTTTTAAAAAAATTAAGTAATATTGATGATTGCATAATACTGTGAGTGTACTTAATACTACTGAACTTACAGTGGTTACAACTGTAAAACAAAATGTATCTTTAGAGCTATCTCCTTCAGAATAAAAAAATGATTACAAAATATACTTTTTTAATATCCTACCATATACAATGACAACAAATAAGATTGTGTGAAGGGATATGCTTGTTGCTAACTAGAAGATTAGTGAGGCAGCAGGGAGTATACTCTATGTGCCCCTATACTCAGGGACTGGCCTCACAGCCAAGCACATGACAGGAGCTCAGGAAATGTTTCCTGTCAATCTTTCCTCCAAGTGTCACACTTAACCGCTGACATAACTGCATGAGCCAATTTCTTCCATAGGGGTGAGGAGATGGCTTAGCATTTTTAAGGTGGTTTCCTGCAAAGCCTAAGGACGCATGTTTGACTCTCCATATCGCATGTAAGCCAGTCAAACCACACAAAGATGAGGTAAGTGCAAGGTCACACATGCCCACTAGGTGGCACAAGCATCTGGAATTTGATTTGAGTGGCTGAGGCCCTGGCACACCTATTCTCTCCCTCTCTCTCTCTCCCTCTCTTGCTACAAGTAAAATTTTTAAAAAAAATAATTAAAAATGGTAAAAAAAAAATACAGACACACACAAACACACACGTATAAATGGTTGCTTCTATGAAGATCCCTGAAATGGTTGATAAAACAGAGATCTGTGGGCAAGAGAGCACTTGCAGATAAGAGCCTACACCATGCTCCCCAGTAATGTGGCTGCCTCTGCTTTGTATCTAATTAGACAAGAACTGTGGAAAACTGGCAGAAGACCTCTAGAGCAGAGGAGCAGCTAAAAATGAAGAGCATTTATTGCTAACACTGGTGTGTGGGGGGTGGGAGTGAAATAAAGAGAAAGAGAGAGACCTTTCCTACATTTTGATGTTAGATTTTAAATGTGTAGGCCAATAATCCTACACGTAGAGCCTGTATATCTTTGCATTGCATTGCATAGGGAAGCCACACAATAGAATAATATCACAAACATCTGTGCCTACTAGGAATCAAGAATTAAAATATGAATTTCAATATCCCCTAAAGAACATTTCTTGGGAAACCACATTTCATGTGGTGATGGTAGAAAATGGCTTGTCAACTTGTCTTTTGTGGTTTTAATTATTTGATCCCATTTTCGAGTGAGTCCAAACCACTTGAGAGCCTTCCTTCTTTTTTCTATGCCACTTATACCTCACCTTCTCGATTTTCCTTCTACTTTCATATCTCTTCTTTCCAATTTATTAATTCACAATACTCACAATAAGAAATGAAACCACCCAAAAGAAAGGAATATATTTAGGTTGGCTAGTCATGCATTCTCTTTCTAGTAGGGAAACTAAATGAAAGTCATAAGGTTCTTTGGTGAATATGAAATGAAAGCAAAGAAAACCAAAAGCCTTGAAGGATGATACCATTCATTCTTGTGGCATTAATATCCAACCAAATCTGATGACTTATCTGTAATTAGCTGATTACCAAATTCCAACTCTATGTCCTGAACTGCTCCTTGAATTTTTCTACCTAGATAACTGGTGTTATCTCAATTTTAGTGTAGCCAACCTGGAATTCATCTCTCCTCTAAATCTCTATAGTTTTCAAAGTCTGTAGTCATTTTTTTAACCCCTTTCACCTTATATCCTTCATCTTAGCTTTCTCAGTTTTCAGTAAGATCACAATTTCAGGCAACCATAATGTACCACATTTCTCCACTTCAAAAGAATAAGCATATTGAAAAATCCACAGTTGCATTTTTAAAAATGAAAGGCAAATAAACTACTGCCTACTGGAAATCTTACCACCCTAACATTGACCTATTTCTCTTTAACATCAGTGAGGATTCACAAACCATATACCTCACCTATTATATTCACAGAAAAAAAAAATTCATATCCCCACTCTGCAAGCAAGGCTCTACTGCTGTTTCCCATGTAGGGTGAGGGGGACTCTTATAATGGAGATATGCTAGTACATAAAGTATTGTGAAATAGAAAAAATGTGGAAGAAATAAGGAAAACCAGGAAAATGAGCAATGCTTATTATGTCCATTCTTGCTCGTGCCCTATCCCACCTTTGTCAGCCCACCATATTAAATGCAGTCACTCATAAAAGGTCAACTGACAGCAACACTAAATTGTCAACTTAATCTTAACAGCATGAGTAGTAATAATATTATTTTCCTTACTAGTCTACAATAGTGTTTGCTGCCAATTTCACCTTCATAATGATGGTTAGAGTAGAAAGAGCAATAATAAATTAAATTAGCACTAATGCATTTACTTAATGCAAACACACACACACACACACACACACGCACAATTACACTTACTGCCTAAAGTAAGGAAGCAGAGTCCATGCCCCTGCCATCAAATCAAAGGGAGCAAGTTTTGGCCCTTTCTTTCCAAAGGCAGTGTTTCTCAACTTTGACATTGTTGACACTTATAATGAGGTAATGCTTTGTTTCAAGAGCTTTGCTGTGTGCTGTACCATGTTTTAGCAGCATCCCTGGCCTCCTCTCATTGGATGCCAACAGCAACCCCAATCACTAGTATGACAACTGAAAATACCTCCAGACATTGCCAAATGCACCCATATGGGGGCAGCAAAAACCCCCTCAATTAGGAGACCTGCCTTAAACAGAAGTGAAGGAAGGAGGACTTTTCCTATCCAACCTCATACGTGATGAATTTCCAAGCAGAAGAGGCGGGACACTACTTGTTGGTATTTCTAATAAAATAGTATTTGGAGATTAGGGAGACAGCTTAGCAAGTAAGAACACTTGCTGCTTAAGCATGAGGGCCTAAGATGGCTTGAGTGCCCCTGAGTTCAATTCTCTAGTGCCCACATAAAAGTTAGGTCTATAGTGTGAAACAAAAGAGTTCTCATAAGAAAAATGAACTCCAACAACCTCATCCTAATTTGAGTCCTTGTGGCAAAACATTGAGTATATATCATTCTATATTTGCCATCTGCTCTTCAAAGTACAATCTCTAACTTAAAGTAAAAACATGTTATTTTTGGAGGTAACACTGGTGCCTCAGTGTCACAGAAGTGCTGGTGACTCTCTATGGATATTTAGAATGCCACATGCATGATGACTTTTAAAGGGCCAAGTGGCACATGCCTTTATTCCCAGCACCTAGGAGGTAGAGATAGGAGGATTGCTATTTGAGTCCAGCCTGGGATTACAGAGTGAGTTCTAGGTGAGCCTGGGCTCAAGTGAGACCTTTCCTCAAAAACAAAACAAAACAAAAAAGGGCCTGGGCCTAGGACACTCATACCTAGTGCCTTCTTCTCAAATTGAGTCTAGAAAAAAACTTCAGGTTTTGGGCCTCTTGTATGGGCCACTATACACCTGCCCCAATTATTCCATGGCTAGGTGCTAGACTACTAGAAACAGTCACTATGCCCCAGAGCACACCAAAATTGTCCAAATTTGCCAGTCTGAAATGTGTTATTGCATCCATTGCTTTCTAAAGTATATTAAAGGCATTTGTCCATGTACCTTCCCTCTTTCTCTAACTTTTTAATCAAACCTGATGTTTCCACATATCCTCACACCCCCTCCAATTGTGACTCAGTGTTTATTCCCTCTCTGGTGATCCGTATTAAAAAAAAAAAAAGTTTTATCAGGCTGGAGAGATGGCTTAGTGGTTAAGGAGCTTGCCTGTGAAGCCAAAGGACCCATGTTTGACTCTCCATATACCACATGAGCCAGATTACACAAGGTGACACTTGGGCCAGATCAGCCATGCACATGGTTGCACATGCTTACAAGGTGGCTCATGCATCTGGAGTTGATTGCAGAGGACTTGGTGTGCAAATTCTCTTTCTTGCTTTCTCTGTCTCATAAAAAGTTTTGTCAATGATAACCATCTCCTGATGTATTGAATTTTACCATACAAAATTAAAGGTATAATATAATTCCTACATAATTCCATGATCTGGACAGAGCACACTCCCCAACAACTGCCAGCGTCCTAGAAGGACTAGACCCAAGAAGTTTAGCAGTGATGGGGTCACTGTGATACACTCACATGATCCTATGGGCAACTGTGAAACTGGGAAGGTCTTTCTGAGTTGCTGTACCTGAATTGATGGGTCTTGTTCTGCAGAGAGCACTTATGTGATGCAGCCTATCCCTAAGGAAGAGATACGATTTTTACAGTGAGGAAATTTGCTCAGGCACAGTGAAATTCTTGACATTTATCTGACAGCTGTAGCCACCAAACCCCCAGCACCCCAGAGGATGAACCTTCTGCCTGGACTCTGTGGGGGAAATTGGATGTACTACACAGATCCACTAATAATGACATAGAAGGACATGTTTCTTGATTAACACCTGAAGTAACAAACTCAAGTTACCTTATTTTTAAAGCATTGTGTGATGTTTTGAGACATCACACATCATGTGACATAATTTATCTGACTTATTTTATTTATTTATGTTATTTTTTATTGACTACTTCTATACTTACAGGCAACCATAATTCCCTCCCCTCCCACACATTACCCATCACAACCCCATTCTCCATTACATCCCCTCCCTCTTTCCATTAGTCTCTCTTTTATTTTGATGCCATCATCTTATCTTCCTATTATGAAGGTCTTGTGAAGGTATTGCTAGGCACTGCGAGGTCTTGGATAACAAGGCCAATTTCTGACTGGACAGTTGCATTGTAAGTTGTGTTTTCCTTCCTTTGGCTCTTACATTCTTTCCATCACCTCTTCTGCAATGTATCCTGAGCTTTAGAGAGTGTGATAAAGATGATTTACTGCTGGACACTCCTCTGTCACTTCCACTCAGCACTATGTTGCCTTTTGGGTCATGCAGTGATCACCACCATAAGAAAAGAGAAGCTTCCCTAACCAGAAGTGAGTGTAGCATTAATATATGAATATGGACATTAAGGGTAGTGCTTTCAGGGCAGTTTGGTGAGAATAATATATGCCTTTAGCCAGACAAGAGCAGACTTTATATGCCTAAGTCTCATGACCTCCCCTGCCATAGGCTTTTGATTAGGTTTTCAGTACCAGGCATGTATTCCCTCTCATAGAGTTGGCCTCCAGTCCAATTAGAGAACAGTTGGTTTCCACCAAAGCAGACATGCCAATATTGCATCCGCTCAGTCATTTGGCCTGTCTGGCATAACTGGATGCTTCCAGTGTCCACCGTTTTCACCACTGATGACTTTTGTCTCCCATAGGGCTGCATGCAGTGCAGCATTTTCCAGCTTTCATTTGGCTTGTCTACAAGGAGAAGGTTTTCAGCTCAGCACCAGCTTGATTTCTTAATGACCTTGATGCCCAGGCATGTGAAGTCTTCAGCAATAGGGCCATACCATCGGTTACTCATGGGAAACCAAGGGCCTTGGCAATAGATTGTCAGGTTTTGGAGGCAACGGGCACCTCCCTGGTGCTGAAAATTTTTCTAGTAGCAATCTAGGGCGTTTGTAAGAGCCACTATCCAGAAAAGTAGGCTCTCATATGTTTTATTCAGGATATCCTGAATTTTGATGGAACCTGCCCCCCACCCTTTTCTTACTCAGTCTCTTCTAGTGGCCTCACTTAGGCCATTAAACTCCCTGTAATCTATTCTTCTACTTATATAATATACAGTACCACCCTCTTAAGTCCTTCCCTCTCCTCCCTCCCTTATAGCCATTTTTCTAGCTTACTGGCCTCTGTTACAAAGTGTTGATCCCAACTCACACACAAATCTAAACATAAATTGCTAGGATCCACATATGAGAGAGGACATGTGATGTTTGGCTTTTGGGGCCTGGGTTACCTCACTTAGCATAATACTTTCGAGATCCATCCATTTTCAAGAAAATTTCATACTTTCATTTTTATTTACCACTAAATAGAACTCCATTTGTGCCACATCTTTATTGTCCATTCATCTATTGAGGGACATCTAGGCTGGTTCTATTTCCTAGCTATTATGAATAGAGCAGCAATAAACATAACTGCAAATATCACTAAAGTAGTGAGAAGAGTCATTAGTATATATGCCTAGAAATGCTATAGCTGGATTATATGGTAAATCTATTTTTAGTTGTCTCAAGAATCTTCACACTGATTTCCACAATGGCTGTACCAGACTACATTCACACCAACACTGTAGAAGGGTACCCTTTTTCTGCATCCTTGCCAACATTTATTGCCATTTCTTTTCTTGATGATAGCCATTCTGACAGGAGATGGAATCTCAAAGTAGTTTTAATTTGCAATTCTCTGATGGGTAAGGATGTTGAACATTTTCTTAAATGCTTATACACCATCTTTATTTCTTCCTTTGAGAACTCTCTATTTAGTTCCATAGCCCATGTTTTAACTGGGTTGTTTGATTTCTTATTACTTTGGTTTTGTTTTTTTAGTTCTTTGTATATTTTACATATTAATCTTCTGTCAGATGTATAGCTCACAAAGATTTTCTCCCATTATGTCAATTGTCTCTTTGCTCTATTCAGTGTCACTTGCTGTATAATGGCTTTGTAATTTCATGAAATTCCAGTGCTTGAATAGTGGTTTTATTTCCTGAGCAATTGGGTTACATTCAGAAATATATTGCCTATGCCAGTGTACTGAATTGTTTCCCTTACCATTTCCTCTAGCATTTCAGAGTTTCAGGTCTGATAATAAGGTCCTTCATCCATTGGGACTTGATTCTTCTGCATGGAGAAAGGTAAGGATCTATTTTCATCCTTCTACATACAGATATCCAATTTTCCCATCACCACTTTTTGAAGAGGCTGTCTTTTTTTCCAATGAATATTTTAGCTATTTTTGTCAAAAATTAGATGGTTGTGCCTGCCTGTATTAACATCTGGGTCTTCTATTCTTTTCCATTGATCAGTGTGTCTATCTTTGTGCTACTCCCATGTTGTTTTATTACTATGGATTTGTAATATAGATTAAAATCAGGTATGGTAATGACACCAGCCTTATTTTGGTTGCTCAAAATTGTTTTGGCTATTCGAAGTTTTCTGTGCTTCCAAATGAATTTTAGGATTATTTTTCTATTTCTGTCGAGAATGCCATTGGAATTTTAATGGTGATTGTATTAAATATGTAGAATGTTTTGGTAAAATTGACATTTTCACAATATTAATTCTTCCAATTCAAGAATATGGGATGCCTTTCAATTTCCTAGTGTCTTTTGCAGTTTCTCACTTGAGTGTTTTAATGTTTTCATTGTAGAGATCATTCACTTCCTTGGTTAGGTCTATTCCAAGGTACTTTATTTTATTTTAATTTCTTTTGAGGCAATTGTGAATGGAGAGATTTCCTATTTCATACTCTGCATGTGTGTTGTTAGTATATAGGAAAGCTACTGGTTTCTGTGTGTTTATTTAGTATTCTGCTACATTGCTAAAAGTGTTTATCATCTCTATCAGTTTGCTGGTAGAATCTTTAGGGTCCATTATGTACAGAATCATATCATCTGCAAATAATGATAATTTGATCTCTTCCTCTCCAAATTGTATCATTTTTATGAGTGTCTCTTGCCTTATTGCTGTAACTAATATTTCCTGTACTATATTAAATAAAAGTGGGGACAGTGGAAACCCTTGTCTTGTTCCTGCATTTAGTGGAAAAGCTTCAAGTTTTTCTCCATTTAGTATTATGTTGACTGTAAGTTTGTCATAAATAGATTTTATTATGTTGAGATATGTTCCTTCTATTTCCAGTTTCTATAGTGCTTTTACTATGAAGGGATGTTAGGTTTTTGTCAAATGCCTTTTCTGCATCTAATGAGTTGATCATGTGACTTTTGTCCTTCAGTCCATTTATATAGTGTATTACATTTATCTATTTACATATGTTGAGCCATCCCTGCATCTCTGGGATAAAGCCTATTTGGTTGGGATGAATAATCTTTGTGATATATTCTTGTATTCTGTTTGCTGCTATTTTGTTGAGAGTTTTTGTATCTATGTTCATGAGGGAGATTGGTCTGTAATTTTTCTTTTTTTGTTTTGTCTTTGTCTGGTTTTGGTATCATGGTGATGCTGGGTTCATAGAAGGGGTTTAGTAGAATTCCTTCATTTTCTATTTTATGGAAAAGTTTCAGAAGCAGTGCTGTTATTTCTTCCATGAAGGAATGTTAAAATTCACTTGTGAATCCATCTGTGCCTGGACTTTTTTCACTGGGAGATGTTTTATAACTGTTTGAATCTCTGTACTTGTTATAGGTATATTTATTTTTCATTTATTTATTTATTTTCATGTATATTTATTTACTTATTTGAGAGCAACAGATAGTGAGAGAAAGAGGCAGATAGATAGAGAGAGAGAATGGGTGCACCAGGGCTTCCAGCCACTGCAAACGAACTCCAGACACGTGCACCCCCTTGTGCATCTGGCTAACGTGGGTCCTGGGAAATCCAGCCTCGAACCAGGGTCCTTAGGCTTCATAGGCAAGCACTTAACCGCTAAGCCATCTCTCCAGCCCCATTATAGGTATATTTTAAATGGTTACTCTCACCTTGATTTAATTTTGGTAGGTCATATGAATCAAGGAAATCATCAATTTCTTTTAGATTTTCAAACTCAGCTGTGTATTTATTCTTAAAGAATGTCCTTATTATTTTCTGAAATTATTTGGTATCAGTTTTGACAGTGCCTTTTTCGTCTATGATTTTATTAATTTTTGTCTCTTCACTCTTTCTTCTTGTCAGATTTGGTAAGAGTTAATCTTCCTTGTTTATCCTTTCAAAGGACCAATTCTTTGTTTCATTGAGTCTTTGGATTGTTTTCTTCCTCTTCCTCCTCCTCTTCTTCTTCTTGTTTTGATTTCTATTTCATTAATTTCTGCCCTAATCTTTATTATTTCTTCCAATCTACTGATTTTTGGTTTGCTTTATTCTTCCTTTTCCAAGGCCTTATAGTGAAGCATTAAATTGTTTACTTGTGAACACCATAACTTCTTAATATAGGCACTTAAAGCTATAAATTTACTCTTTAGGGTTGACTTTATTGAGTCCCAAAGGTTTTGGTATGTTGTATTCTTATCATTATAGTGTGTGAATTTATTGATTTCCTTTTTGATTTCTTCAATGACTGATCCATCATTCAATACTATACTGCTTAGTCTCCATGAATTTCTGTATGCTCTGTAGTTTTTCTTATTGCTGAATTGTGGTTTAATCCCACCATTGTCAGATAGAATACAAAGAATTATTTCACTTTTCTTGTAATTTTTAAAGATTTTCTTTGTATAAGGTTCTGCTGAGAAAAAATGTATATTCTGCTGCATTTGGATGGAAAGTTCTGTAGATATCTGTTAGGTCCATTTGTTCTATGACATCATTTAAAACAGATGTCTTTCTGTTTAATTTTGCTGGGATGAGCTGTCAATTGATGAGAGTGTGTTGTAGAGTTGAAGTCTACCATTACAATTATGTTTAGTGTTAGCTGTGACCTTATGTCTAATAGTGTTTGATGAAATTGGGAGCCTCCATGTTAGATGCATACACATTTAGGATGGTAATGTCCTCCTGTTGGAATGCTCCTTTAGCTAGCATAGAGTGACTTTTATCTTTCCTCAACAATGTTTGTTTGAAGTCTATCCTGTCAGATATCAGGATGGCACCCTTGCTTGCTTCCTAGTCATGTTTGTTTGAAATACTGTTTTCCCTCCTTTCACGCTAAGACAGTGTCTATCTTTTATTCAGAGATGGGTTTCCTATAGGCAACAAACAGCAGGATCCTGTCTTTTAATCCAGTATGCAAGCCTGAGTATTTTGTTTGGGGCATTACGGCCATTATATTAAGAGTTATTATTGAAAAGTATGTATTTATTCTTGCCATTCTTCTTATTTTGTAGGGCTTCCTGTTTTACTTTTACTCTCTTGTTTTTACTGTTATTTGACCATAGCTTATTTTTTCCTATTTCCTGATGTGTATGCTTTCCTTTCTCATCAGCGTGAAGGATTCCTTCAAGTATTTTCTGTCGAGCTGGCTGAGTTGCCAATAAATTCCTTTAGCCTATTTTTGTTGTGGAATGGCCTTATTTCTCCTTCAATTTGGATAAATAGCTTTGTAGGAGAGATTAATCTTGGTTGCAGTTGTTATCTTTCAGAACTTGGAATACATCATTCCAAGCCTTTCTAGCTTTTAAAGTTTGTGTTGATTAATCTGATATTATCCTGATGGGGTTACCTTTATAGGTGACTTGCTATTTATTTCTCTCTAACTGCTTTCAATGCATTTTCTTTGGTTTGGGTGTTTAGTAGTTTAATTATAATGTGGCAAGATGTTCTTACCAAGTTTTGTCTGTTTGGTGTTCTAGAAGCTTCCTGTATCTGAATATACATCTTTTCCAATTTGGGGAAAATTTTCCTCTATGATTTTGTTGAAAATCCCTACTAAGCCTCTGGACTGAAATTCTTCTTCTTCTATTATACTCTGAATTCTTATGTTGATCTTTACATAGTATCCCAAATATCTTGAAATTCCCATTCATATCTTCCTATTAGCTAGTCTTTCTCTTTGTTGGACTGTATTATATCTGCCACCTGGTCTACTAGTTTAGATACTCTGTTCTCTTCTTCATCCATTCTACTAGTGAGACTTGCCACAGAGTTTTTTATTTGACTTTTTTTTTTCTGTGCTAGTATTTCCCCTGGGTTTTCATCAGTATTTCTATTCCCTTACTTATGTCTTTAATGCCCTCCTTATTTCATTAAGATGGTTTCTTGTGCTCTCTTGGAATTCCTTCAGAGTTTGTTTTCTTCTTTAATTCCTTTGTATTCTTCTTTGATATCTTTGACTATAGATAAAATCATTCTTTTCAAATATTTGTCAGGCATTTCATCTAAAACAATCTCATTGGGGGCCATTTCTGATGGATTTATAATTTTTGGTAGGATTGTGTTATCTTGATTCTTTATGTTTCTTGTATTATAATGTAGTGATTTTTGCATCCTGAGTTGATTTGATGCCTGAGTTTTCTATTTATCTGTGGTGCTTTTAGCATTGGAAATCCAACTTTATGTACCTTCTGAGTAAGAGTTTAAGGTGCCAAGGGTAGCACTTATATTTGAATCCATTAACAGAAGTAATCCTAGGTGTTGAGTTTGCCTGCTATTCAAATATTCTAGTGGGCTTGGTGGAGGAATTTACTGGCAAATTCTAAAGTTTAACTGAGCACTATATACATTCAATAAAACCAGCACAGAGTAGGCAAGTATGGGGATTGAAACAAACAGATAACCTTATAATTCAAAATTGCTATGGGTGTGTGTTACTCTATACCCTTAGTCCTGTCAGCTGGGAGGTTGAGATTTCTGTTCTGAAATGGGTTCCAGGTCAGCCTAGGTCTGAATCAGACCCTGCCCCCAATAATGATAAAAGAAAAAGCCAAAGGCCCTGTGAATCTGAAAGCATCAAAGGCAACAATAGTCAAACCCCAAATGTTACCCATAATCTGCCCTGGCATGGAAAGAGAGATTAGCACTTCCAGTGCAGGCCTATGTACCTACTTTTTTGTCAGTCAGCCTCCTTACCTTTTGGAGTGGCTTCCAATCTAACCAATGTTGAGTGCCCACCTCAATCCCTCCCTGTTGTGCTGTGAATCTGGTGTTCTGATCAGTGTGCTGGATGCCCTGCTGCTGTGACTGAATGCATTCTCTGGAGGTTTCTTGGTGTTGTCGGTTGGGGAATGGGAGAGTGCATTAAGCCTGGCGTTGCTCTGGAACTGTTCTGATAGTCTCACCTGTGTCCCTTTTATCAGCTCCTCACCTAATCTCTGCTGTGTCCCCTTCAGGTTTCTTGACTTTGTATAGAGGCCAATGAGGTTAGAACATCCCCTTGTTTGGTTGCTGCTGGGTCCGTGGGGGGAAGGGGGGAGTGTGTGTCTGGATCTGTGCTGATTGGGTCCAGGTTGCAAGTGCCTAGTTGGGATTCTGGCTGGTCTCTCCTGCTTTTTCACTGTGGCAGATAAAAAACCTATACACCTTCCCTTTTTAGAGAATAGTATATTTTGCTGTGGTTTTGCTTAAAGTCCTCCCTAGGCAGGATTTGTGTGACTCCTTATGCAGCCATCTTACCCGGAAGTCCCCTTATCTGTGATTTCTGTAGGCACCACATATAGTTACCAATACTGGGAACTATTACCTACATTCCTGATAGAAGATAATGTTAAATTTTTGTTGAAGGGGAATGAAAATAGTGAATCCAAATTAAGAAAGCCTTGGAGGGACAACTGTGGTTTATTTATGTTTTTTTTTTTTTTTTTTGCATTTGTAAAGAAAGCCACACTTCTGGACACCTACTAGTGTTTCCTAAATCACTGCTCTGATTTAATAATGATGCACTTTCTCTTTTTAAACTTTTTATTTATTTATTTATTTACAGAGAGAGGGAGAATTGGCTGCTAGGATCTCAGTCACTGATATCGAACTCCAGATGCTTGTGCCACCTACTGGGCAATGGGCATGTGCAACCATGTGCTTGCCTCACTTCTCCAGCCCTAATGATGCACTTTCAACATGTATTAATTATACACATAATGTACACAAATAAATACAAATATTACATGCTAATTAAAAAATTAAAAAATGAGCCTTCAACAACCTGAAGGGAATCCAGCAACTTGAGAACTGCCCCTTAGAACCATCTCTGTCGTCTAAAGCCCCAGGAGTAAAATGAGAGGCTCGTTCCAGAGAAGCCTCTGGCTCACATTGTCAGCTCCAAGGAGTTGAAACCAGCGCCTGGCCAGAGGAGGCGGGGCCAGATCGTGGGTCCTGGCGGTCATAGGCCAAGGCACGGAAAAGGCGGGGCCTTTTCTCCTTGATTGACGGAGTCTTTCTCTTTCAGCTTGCGGCCCGCCTCCCTGCTCCCGGAAGTTCCGCCTTCAGAAAAGGAAGTAACGGGCTGCGAGAACGCCGGTGGTGACCGTGGCCCGCGTTAGCGGTGACCCATTGAGGGAAAGGCGGCGGCGGCGGCGGCGGCGGCGGCGGCGGCGGCGGCGGCGGCGGCGGCAGGAAGCTGCCGCAAGGGTTCCCGTGGGCGCTCTGAGGCGGGCCCGGCCGTTTGAAAGCAAGCGAAGGAAGAATCAGGTACGGAAAGGCGGGTGCCGGCTACGGTTAGAGCCCGTGGGGGCTGAGGAGCCGGCTGGAGCTGGTAGGACTCGCTGTGACGAATCAGGCGGGTGAGCTGGGCCGCGCCGTGCCCTTTGCTGTCCCTTCCTTTCTTCCTTGAGTTCCTAGGAATGGTCCACACCTTGGCGTGACTCGCAACTCCCCTTCACGGCGTGGGGGCTGGAGGCGGGGAGACGTCCGGTCTACAGTGGCAACCACCCTCAGTCCTACACCTGTCTCTGTGACGTGCTTTCTCAGATGACCACCTCACCTGCTACCCCGTTTTTTTGTGGTCTTAGAAATGGATTCCCAGAGGATGGCCTAGATTAAACAGTATTTCCCCAAGGGAACTGTATGTTAAACTTGTCCCCCAAGTGAATGATTCTGTCTGGCACGTCCCCATGGGTTGAGAGAAAGGAAGAACGAGGGTATGCCAGATTAATAACAAGGGAATAGTGTGATTCTGAGCTTCAGCATTGATCTTGCTCCTTGCTCTGGCAGCTGCAAACTTAAAAGTTGGGAATCATCAGTGTGATTCCAACCATGGGTTCCTCGGCATCCACTCCTGCTGGTTCAGTTCAGACCTCAAATGCTTCTGACCACCAGCCAGCGTCACGGCCTTCAGGATGTCCCATGCATGAAAGGAAAAATCAAGGTAATTGAGCCTTTGACTAGAAAATTAAAACTAAGATATTTCTTTAACGGTTCTAAAGGAAGAGTTTGTATAGTTTGCTACTGTGGCTTTGTAAGCCTGGGAGTCCTAATTTTGCTACTTACTACAAAGTATGTGATCGTAGATTATTCTCTTAAGTTTACAACTGTCATCTGTAAGTGTAGTATATTTCACGGTGTTATCATTTATGCTTTGCCGAGATAATGCATAAAAACATAGTGATTGCTCCTGAAATCAACCCGATTCCCCAAAGTTTACCTTTCCCTCCATCAGTGGCTCTCAGCTATGGATGGGGAGAAGCAAACTCCATTCTGCCATGGGGCATTTGCCCGTAATTTGGGTATATTTTGGGTAGTCACAACTTGTGAGTAAAGGTACTTTTGGCATTATTCAGTGTTGACCAGACATGCTACTAAACATCCTACAATGCACAAGGTAGCCCCCCCACACACATAGAAATATTTGGCCCTAAATAGGAAGAAAGTTGAGAAACTGGTCTAGCAATCTCATAAACTTTACTCCCATAGCTGTTTCAGTATGAACATATGTGAACATAAGCCATCACCAAATGACCTTTAGGATCATTCTTTCAGTGCAAAGGTGGAAATGAAACAAAAAGTCTTTTAATTTTTAAATATTTTTTATTTATTTGCAAGGACTGGGAGATGGACACACCAGGACCTATTGCCACTGTGAACTAATTCCAGATACACCTGCCACTTCATGCATCTAACTTTACATGGGTACTGGAGAATTGAACCTAAGCCATCAGGCATTGCAAGCAAGTGCCTTTAACCACCGAGACATTTCTTCAGCCCTGTTTTACTTTTAATTGATGCATATCTTTTTTAGATAGTTCAGATTAAAGTTACCATCAGTCAATCAGTTGTGAGAGCAGAGTCAATATGACATGCCTGCTGCATGCTTGTGCACGTGGCACATTCATTCATTTGGTCAGCCAGTCTGCTTTTTCTACTCTTGACAGGTCATCACTCATTCTGTGCCAAGCACTGCAGATTTTGTTGTTTATTTTCAGCACTGACAAGAAATAGTGAACAAGGTAGATAAAAATGCTTGATAGAGTTTACATTATGCTTGATTTCCTCTGTGTGGTAAATTTTCTAGGAAACTAAGACTCAGAGTAGCTAACTGATCTACTCCAAGTTATTTAGCTAGTAAGTGGCAAAAGTGGTAAAAACATCATGACCTTGAACAAGGGTAGCTCCTGTGTCCTAAAGGAATATGTCCTTCTAGGTATTGAAGCATACCAGACAGAATTTGTGTGCTGCTGCTTTTGTTCCCAGGGAACTCAGGGAGTCCTAGTTTCTTGTTACTTCCTATTTAGTTATTCTAGAGATCTATGAGTCTGATTTATTTGTTCTAGTAAAAACTGTGGGTATTTGTAGGAGACCAAAGGAGCTACAGTGCAAATATACTATTGTGAAAGATAAAATATTCTTTTCCCTCCTGACACCTAGCTGGGATCAATGCTCTGATGCTTTGTGTGGTAGAAAAGGAAGCTATAGCAAGGCTACCTACACTTCTAAAATGGATAGCTGCACATGGCATCCTGGGAAATGAAAGCCTGGGAGGAGAGGCCCAAGGAAAGAAGTTAAAGGAAGCCTGACATGACACATGGCAGTCACTCTACTCCAGTTTCTGCTACTGCCTGAGACAAGGATTCCCTGACCGCAACAGTCAGCTTGGGCTTCAGCTCTCAAGATTGCTGCCTACTCTCCTGATGCTCAGACAGGTTTTTGAGTCCCCACACTTGCCTGGATCAGCACTTTGGGAGCTTGAGTGTTGACTACCACTCTTGAAGCTCAGCTCATTGGATCCAGACTTTCCCCCATAAGTGTTGGGGGCCATCAATGGGTTGTGGGACATTTTCTTTAAATTGCCTCTGCTGTCTATTGACATGGCCTAGCTCCTTAGACGAGCGGTAGTTTTTTTGTACTGTATTTTAGTCTTATAACAAAGCCAATGCAGAGTGGCATTCATGTTTTTCTCTAGTAGACTCTGTAGTCTCCTACTCATTTTCTGCTCCCATCCTCAGGTCCTGAAGGAGTGTGTCAGCAGTGGATGCCTTGACTGTGGCTGTTTTCATTGGGGCTGGGCTTGTCTGGAATTTATGACTGGAAGTCAAGAAGACCCAGTAAAATGTGGCCAGCCCTCACTTTAGTTTCCTCTCTAGCTCCCAGCTGCCATTCCAAGTAGAAACCTTGTAGGTCATTACTAACACCAGCATGTCATGAGCAACACATACTATTGAATTTACAGAGTTCTGGGTTTATTTTTGCTGGTGGCATGACAGAACCAGAGAATGGGTGCATGACTTTGTTTTAAAGGGAAAGTAAACATATAGAATCTTCTTGTCTTTAGTATTATAGAATGTTGGCTAGCTTAGTTCTTGCAGCTTTAAACAGAAAAAAAACTCAGTTTTTTTTTTTTTCTACTTGTGGTTAGAACTATAGCTCTTTAGGGTCCCTGCTGAAAGAACCTGAGATGATGACATGCCTCTGTAGGATGTTTTAATACTTGAATTATTTCAGGCTGTCCTGTGAGTGCAGATGCATCTGGTCCAGCCTGTGGAAGTGGAGCCCAGTCTGTGCCGGCCCACCAGGAACGGGCCTATGAGTATGTGGAGTGCCCCGTTTCTGGTGCTGCGGCAAAGAATAAGGAGAACCTTGATCCTTCAAATCTGGTAACCTTCCCTCACCCCTTCTTCTTGTGGCTTTTTATGCAGGAGTGCTAAGATAGTCTTCTGATCTTTGGAACCAGAGAAGTTTGGTCTTTCATCCACAGTGGAATTTTAGAAAGTGTTATGAAATACAGGTCTCAGAAAGTACCTGGGGAAGAGAATATAGTCCAAAGAACAGAAGAAACCATAAAAAATGAATATTTTCCTGTGGGAAAGAGTTATTAGATGATAGCAGGAGATTCCCCGAAGAGTCCAAATTGTAAGGTGTTTTGGTATGGGAAAGCCTTGTATGCATGTCCACGATTATGGTACTTGTTTAGGCATACGTAGGAGCTACACTGTACGTTAGTCACACTAGTCGCATGTGTGGCAGCTAGCAAATTATTACCATGGAGAAATGAGGCCCAAGTGGCTTCATTGTATTTTATGATAGGCAGACAATGTTTGGATTCACAGAGCTAGGCAGACTTGGGTCACTTTATAGAATTACAGGTTTATCAAGAATACTTAGAACATTTGAAGGAACTAGAAATATTTTGCATGACAAAGAAAGGATGTGGGAATATAGTAGTGTTGTCCACATTAAGACATGATTAGCTATGGTCCATGTGCTAAATCTGGCCCAACATCTTTTTGTTTTTTTAAATAAAGACTTATTGGCACTTGCTATGCTCAGTGCTTTACACACTCCATATCACTACATTCAAACTAAAGAGAAAGTTGTAGCATAACTGACTAGTATGGCAATGTATAGCTCACAACACCAAAACTATTTACTGTCTTCCCTTGAAAGAAAGTTTGGTTATGTTTGCTGGCCTATATGTTTGAAAGTGTGTTTGGAAGACAGTGACCGTGTCTTGGTGCAGTGTCAGAGGAACCATGGGTTCTGTTTTCTATAACTGTGTTCTGTAAAGGGTGATGTAGAGTGTATTGGTAGTAGTGGAACCAGCCTATATGTAGAATGGGCTTGAGGAGAAAGTAGTAAGTTGCCTGACCACGGGCAGATTTATGTATAGAGTGCCCAGAGTATACATGGAACTCTTCTAGGCTACAGTTTACAAAGATATGTAAGGCACAACTCCTGCTCTCATGTGATTCACACTGGAGAAAAGGAGATTAAAAAAATAGGCAGCTGCAGTGTTTTTACAGTTCAGTTGTTTATGGAAAGAAGGCCAGCATTGTTTTGTAAGGAGCTAATATCTCAGACGGTTCTGTTCACAAAGAGGGAATGAGGTAAGGTCAGACCTCGGTAATGTCCTGCCAAGCTATAAGGAAACTACCTTTCAGAATTGTACATGTCTATATTTTTCCCATTATTTATATCAAGAACTTTAGTAATAGCTTTTGTTTTTGTCATTTCTTTTTTTTTTTTTGTTGTTCATTTTTTATTTATTTATTTGAGAGCGACAGACACAGAGAGAAAGACAGGTAGAGGGAGAGAGAGAGAATGGGCGCGCCAGGGCTTCCAGCCTCTGCAAACGAACTCCAGATGCGTGCGCCCCCTTGTGCATCTGGCTAACGTGGGACCTGGGGAACCGAGCCTCGAACCGGGGTCCTTAGGCTTCACAGGCAAGCGCTTAACCACTAAGCCATCTCTCCAGCCCTTTTTTTTTTTTGTTTTTGTTTTTGTCATTTCTGTAGCATTTTAGATGAGTAATGTACATTGTCTCCTTTAACCCTCACAACTTTGTATAGTCAGTAATTTTAGTGACCTCACTGTAGAGCTGATAATACTGAATGAAAGTATACTCAATACTCAATTAGGAAGTGATAGGGCCAGCCGCCTCAGACTTGTGTATTTAAACATGTCATGATGACAGTGTAGCTATGCAATTCTTTGCTTATCTCACATGGCATACCTGCTGCCATTATTCTAACTAGGAACCATGTTGCGGCTGAGAATGTAGCTGGGCTTCTGCTATGAATTACTTCATCTAATTCAAAAAGAAGTTCTCAGCTTGGGTTGATTGTCCCCCATGGGGTGCAGTTGGCTGCATATGTAGACATTTTAAGTTTACCCAACTAGGAAGGATGGGTACAGCTGGGTAGAGGCTAAGGATAATGCAAACAGTCGCACGGTGCTTAAGAAGAATCCTATAAACTGAAGATTGGCCAGCCTCTGAAGGCAGCAGTACCAAGGATGAAAGACCCTGGCCTAGACTAGGTGTGAGCATAATGGTGGTGTTGCCCTGTTTGAGGGAAGGGACTTGTGCTGGTTTGAATCAGGTGTTCTCCATCAACTCATGTGTTCTGGATGTTTGCTCTCCAGCTGATGGCAGTTTGGGAGGTGGAGCCTTGCTGGAGGAGGTGTGTTTGAGGGAAGGCTTAGGGGTGTTGTAGCCAGCTCCCCCATGCTAGAGTTTGACTCACTCACCTGATGCTGTTTTTCCCCTGCAATAGCAAGGAGGTGATGTCAAGCCTTTGCTTATGCCATGCTTTCCTCTACTACAAAGATGAGTTTAAGCCAAAATAAAAACTTTCCTTCTATCAGCAGCTCTTGATTGGGTGCTTTGTCCCAATAATGAGAAAGTAACCACAGCAGGACTTTTCTTCCTCTGATTTGGCAGTGTTGAAATAAAAATCCTCCTCTGCACTGTGTGCAGAAAAAGGGTGTAAACAGCAGCAGGATCATAAAAGCAAACCATGTTCTAAAAGGAAGTAATTGTACAGATAGTCCACAGACTTTGCCTCACCAGAGCAAATAGTCATTTGTACAAACCTATCATAAAAAGGGTTTAGCAAGTGCTTGCAGATCATGGTATTAGGTTTACTTCTTTTACTTTGATGGCATTGCTTCTAACTGTATTCAGAGAACAAAGAGATCAAATATTTAACCACAGTATTTACTTGATATGTCTGACTTCTTAATGACGAGAAAGAACTACAGTATTCTGACTCTCAAGAGAGCCAGTATTAAGGTTTGAAGGTGGTATATCATACCTCAGAGTTTCATGAGTTTGAACAGTTGATCATCAGTTAGTGGCACTATTTTGGGATGTTGTGAGACCTTTTGGACATGGAACCTACCTGGAAAATATAGGGACAAGGCTAGAGGGTTCTATCTATAGCCCATCTAGCTCAGCTGTTTCTTCTTGATCTGTTGAGATGTGAGCAAGCTTTCTCATGCCCACACCTCCATGGACCCTCCCACTACCATTCCCTCTTAAACCACAAGCCATAATGATTCCTTCCACTCTTAGTTTGCCTTTTGTTGGTTATTTGGTAGCAGGAACAAGATATGTAATGCAGCCAGAAAAGCTGAGATTTTGAAATTTTAAGTTCACTTGTTTAATGGGAACTTTTGCTTTGCATATGAAGCACTGTTTTTCAAGAAGTGTTTAATTTTATTGCTTGTTAGTTCATATTATATTGCTAGCATTAAAAAAATACACTGATTTTTCCCATAGATGCCACCACCTAATCAGACTCCGTCCCCAGGTCAGCCATTTGCATTGTCTACTGTCAGAGAGGAGTCTTCCATTCCTAGAGCAGACTCTGAGAAGAAGTGGGTTTACCCTTCTGAACAGATGTTTTGGAATGCAATGCTGCGAAAAGGGTGAGTTGAGCTGGGGAGATAGCTCAGTGGTTAAAAACATTTGCTTGCAAGGCCTGTCAGGCCAGGTTCGATTCCCTAGTACCCATCTAAAGCCTCACTCACAAAATGTCACATGCATCTGGAGTTCACTTGCAGTGGAAGAGGCCCTGGTGTGCCCATATTTACTTTCTCTTTCTCAAATAAATAAATAAATAAATAAAAGACTGAGTGAATAGAACATTTAAATATAAATTTGCTCACAAAATTTGCAAGGCCAGTGGGCAAGGTCAAGCCTCTGCAGAGGCAGCAAAATAGGTGTACTTATGTGGGTGGCAGGGAGAGCAGAAACAGATTTAGTTAAGGAATTGCCTCCCATCATTATGGAAGCCATTAAGTCCCAAGATCTGCAGCCAATAAGTAGGATGTTCAGGAAAGCCACTGGTACAGTTCTAGAACCAGGATAGCTGACAATGTAAATTCCTGTCTGAAAGCTAGCAGGTTTGAAGTCCAGGAAGAGCCCATGTTTCACTGTGATTCCAAAACCACGGAAAGACTAATATTGGAGTCTGAGCAAGTATACCTGAGGAGTTCTCTTCTACTTATGCTGGGCCACCCCTTTTGTTAAACTTAATCCTGCAACCTACATGTGCAGAATAATGTAATGATTGAAATGTTAATCTCATTCACAGCACCTTTTCTGACATATCCAAAATGTTTGACCAAATGTCTAGTGTTTCTTTGACCCCATCAGGCTGCTGCATACAATTGGCCTTCATCAGTAGGAATAATTTTTGTTTTTAAAAGAAACATAGAATGCTTAGAAAAAGTTGGGAAACCATTTCTCCATGCTACTAACTGAAAAGGGTTATCTTCAAAAATAGGTGGTTCTGAACATAAGTGTGGCTTTTGGAGAGTTGGTGAAATTAGAATAATCTTTGATTCTAGTGCATGTAATGGCTCTGGATTTCTTGCCCTCCTTCACCATTATGAGTGGATCTTGAAAATGAATCTTAGATCCATTAACTTCAGAGTAAATGAGCATTTTTAGGTTGTTCATAAAGGATATTAGTTTAACATTATTTTACAAGTATACAGATTAACTTTTGGCATTTAGCAATAATACCGATTTTACCACATGTTCTTTGTTAGGTGGAAGTGGAAGGATGATGATATTAGTCAGAAAGATATGTACAATATCATTAGAATTCATAATCAGAACAATGAGCAGGCTTGGAAAGAGATTTTAAAGTGGGAAGCGCTTCATGCTCGGTAAGTATGTCTAAGACCTGACAAGTCCTATCAGCATCTCTTTTTATTTTTTTTTACCAGTTTTGCTACAATGTTAATATTTTATTTTTAAATAATTTGCTATGATTTTTGTAGCAGGTACCTCTCAGTGGCCATTGTTATTGAATAACATGTTTTGTTTTGTTTTTAAATAGCAATATATCTGTTTCATTAGGCTTGTGGGCCTTCGGTGCAGAGTGCAGAAAAGACCATCAGAAATGGCTCGCCTTTGCTCACTGCTGTCTTAGGGTCCCCAAGTAGTGGTCAGGAATGTCTGTAGTCATGGGCTAGAATCCTCTGCAGATACGGCCATTTACTTACCTGGCAAATGGTGTTGGCCATTGGCCAAAATACTTGTTCATGACTTCTAAATGTGGTTGTGTTGGCTGCCTCGCACTGCAGTGGTTGGGTTACAGAAGCTGGAATACTAAGAAGCAGCTGAATCCCCTGGCTTAGCTGGACAGCATCCCAAACTTGACCTGGTTCAAGTGGAGGAGGTGGTGATCTGGGCCACACAGTGGGAGAAACATAGCAGTTCATGTTGGAAAGGAGACTCAACTGTGGGAAAGACCTTTTTTATTTTTCCCAGCAGTACTTGGAATTGCTGTTAAGACTAACCTTAAAGAGCTGTCTTAAAATGACCCCCTTTTCTCAGAGAGAATAGTTAAGTCCAGTATAGTCATGTGGGTGATCAGAGACATAGGACCTTAATCAAGTGCATAGAGGCTCTTAGCATCACCTGGAAGGCTTGATACCTACCCTGTGTGCCAGGCACACTCACAGAGTGTTTGATGAAGTTCAGGGTGGGGTACAGGCTTGGTGTTCTGGTATGATGTGATGGGGCTGGTTTGAGAATTCCACCTCCAGAAGTGAAGGGGCATGGAGTGTCTATGCAAAGAACCATGTCGTAGCATAATCTGATTTACATTTCAAATTTCTTTCCATAGTGGAATTAATTAGCTTCTTGGAGAAAGAGCACTGGTTAATTTATTTCTAAGGTGCTCTTTTTGTTTTCCATATTTGCATTGAGGCATTCATTAGTAAAATTTTCTGGTTGACACTGTCTGAGCTTCAGGCCCATAATGAGTGCATCATTCCTGTCAGTAACACCTGACAAGTAGGAGCTACCTCCCAGCTGGCTGATGGGGTGTGGCAAGTGTCTGAAGTGACCTAGGTTGAAAATGTGCTCTAAACCACCTGCTCATTACATAGTATGATTGCAAGGCAGGAAGAGAGCAAAGAATCTCAGTTTGTCACTTTCAACACCCTATCCAGTCATTTGGCAAATCTCTGCCCTTTAAATGCCCCAGTAAAGTTTCCAGAAGAAAGTTAGCATGTGGATTGAGTTCACTTCTTTGTCTATGGTCCTCTTGAGAAAAGATGCTAAGGAGAAGTTAACTGCTCATGTAGTCCTCAAGTAGGGCTCTGCTGCACTCTGGATTCTTTTCTCCCTCTCTGTAGAAATGAAGCCTGCCTTATCTAGGAGAACATCCTGTGGTGTTAAAGCCCCTCCTCTATTAGGGATGCACCTTTGTGTCTGTCAAATAGTAGACTGTTCTATTCACAAGGGCAGGGTCTTTTGTCTCCTCTGTACACCAGTACCAGGAGAGGGCTGACTACTGAGGGGGCCTCAGCCAGTGTCTGGGTAGAGTAGGTGGATTTTCAGTTGTGATGTTGACAATATGTAGCTTTTGTTTACTAGAGGAGCAAGTCCAACACTACTTCAAACTAGTTCCTGGGGATTCAGCCATCATTTTGTTTTCCTCCTAAAAGCTGTTAATTTGCTTTGAGATGAAACAAGAATATATTCTCACAAAATCCATGGGGGATTGGTTCCAGAACCTCTAAGAATACCAAAATATAGGGCTAGAGAGATGGATCAGCCAGCAGTAAAAAGGCACTTGCTTGCAAAGCCTGATGGCCCAGGTTCAATTCCAGGGCATACATAAAGCCAGATGAGCAAAGTGGCATATGCATCTACAGAATTTAAAGACTGGTGAAAAGGGAAGGAGTGAATACATGCTCGGTACACATGCAGTTTTTTTTTCACAATATTTTCTGTAGGGGATTGTTTGAATCTATGTGAACGTGGAGCTCATAGACTGCCTGTATGTGTGTATAACAATAGTTTCTGTATGCAGAAGAAAAAAGCTAGATACATAATACTTAACAGGCTTTTTTCAAAATTTGGTTGTTCATTTATTTGAGTAGGTATGCCTATGTGCTTGCATAGGAATACCACAGCTCCTGACTCCTGCAGAAGTACCGGTCTGGAGAGAAAAGGGAGAGTGGAAAATACCCAATTCAGAAGAGGATTCAACTAATAGGGCCATTTTTTTTTCCGTGGTACAGGGTGTTGAATCTAGTACCTTGCATGTGCTAGGTATCTGCTCTACCACTGATCTGTATCCCTAGCCCTGGCTAATTTCATTGAATTATATCAGAAGTTGTTATATAAATGAGTTTTATGTGAAATACTTATAGAAAAGTTATGTGTTACTGAAAAAAATCATCAACTTGTAAAAGAGAAGGTGATGTTTTTCTTGCTTCTGTTTTTTATTTTTAATTTTTTTTTAAGTGAGTGTCCTTGTGGTCCCTCATTGGTCCGATTTGGAGGGAAAGCAAAAGAGTATTCACCAAGGGCAAGGATTCGTTCCTGGATGGGGTAAGTGTTGTGTTGGGTATAGAGATGTTATTTCTTTTTTTTTTTTTTTTTGGTTTTCTAAGGTAGGGTCTCACTCTAGGTCAGGCTGACCTGGAATTCACTATGTATTCATGTATTCTCAGGGTGGCCTCGAACTCTCGGTGATCCTCCTACCTCTGCCTCCCGAGTGCTGGGATTAAAGGCGTGTGCCACCACACCCAGCTAGAGGTGTGATTTCTATTCCTCAGATCAGGGTTGACATTGTCATACCACCAAAGCTAGAGTCTAAGATCAGCAGATACATCTTCTGCAACTCAATGTCCAGCACTAGATTTTTTTTTTTCCTCTTGAGTGTGTTCCTAGATGGGCAGTTTATTATTAGGGTATGGTGGCAAGCTTCCTATTTTATTCTTTTTTTAAAAAAAATTATTTATTTATTTATTTGAGAGTGGCAGAGAGAGAGAGAGGGAGAGAGAGAGAATGGGCATGCCAGGGCTTCCAGCCACTGCAATCGAACTCCAGACGCATGCGCCCCCTTGTGCATCTGGCTAACGTGGGTCCTGGGGAATCGAGCCTCAAACTGGGGTTCTTAGGCTTCACAGGCAAGCACTTAACCCCTAAGCCATCTCTCCAGCCCCCTATTTTATTCTTAAAGGATTGAATTGAGCTTTTTTTCTGGATCCTTGAATCTTTCTCTTACTGCTCCTATGATCTTTGGATCCCTTAACTTAAACTTCCTCCCCTTGTCATGTAGTCAGCCCAGTTCTATAGCATACAATGATTTTCTGCAGCCTCACCGCAACCTTTTTCATCCAGGTCTCTTCCATGGGTCTTGTTTCTTTGTGGACAGATGATCTGATGTAGATTCATCACAGTTCCTTTTCATTGGAGACTCATCATTTGAATCTTATTTTTCTCCTTAGGAGTCTCCCACTTATGGTAGGTGTGTGCTACTTCTGTTCAGACTATCAGGACAGCATTTTAATGCTTATTACTGTGCTTTCTTACAGGTATGAGTTGCCATTTGACAGGCACGACTGGATCATCAACCGCTGTGGCACAGAAGTTAGGTATGTGATTGATTACTATGATGGCGGCGAGGTCAACAAAGACTACCAGTTCACCATCCTGGATGTGCGCCCTGCCTTCGATTCATTCTCAGCAGTATGGGACAGAATGAAGGTTGCTTGGTGGCGCTGGACTTCTTAACCACTGTTTTGTTTGTGAGGAAAAAATACTATTTTTTTTTCTGGCTAAAAAACATTAAACTGTTTTCCCCAAACTAAATTGCACTCATGGTGTCACAGTGGGTACTTCAAGTGCATAATCACACTTGATCCTTCATTTAGCAGATGTCATGCTCCATTAACTTTGCAGTCACATTTTCCTTGCAGTTTATAGCAGATCATTTTGTTTTATCCCCACGGGGCACAAGTAAGAAACAATCCCTCAGTTTGCCCTTTAAGCCTGCAGTATTGCCTATTGTTTCATTTAGAATAGTCTGAACAACATCTGAGAAAGAACTTTTAAAAAGTGATTAAAGTTGCTTTTGTGCTTACTGTTTTCTCAGGAGTATTTAAAATTGAAAATCTGATGCCTTGATCTGGTTAAATATTTTGACAAACGCTATCCATTATAAATAAGAAGCACTTACTCTTACTGGAAAGTGACTAATATTTCGAAAGTCCCAACAGTCTACTAGTGGTCCTGAACACAATGCATAGGTACATTCAGAAATGTACTCCACAAGATCAAAATGCCCTACCTCCAAATTCTCATTTATATGTATTTTTCAAACTTGATCTTTATAGACTTTGAGTTTCAACTCACCATAAGGATGTTATACATATGTTTTGGTGCATAAAATTTTCAAAATGTTGTTTTTAATTGCTGTTCTAATATGTAACTGATCCAGAAAAGGTCCCATTGTCCCTACTGTTTGAAAATTTGTTTCAACTTTTGATTCCCATCCTATTTTATCCCTCACCAGAAGCTCCTTTCCCCCAACTTAATCCCAACCTTGAAAGCCCGACTCAAGTCAGTGGCAGTGGTGGTCTCTTTCTGTAGCAGGATTATATTTGAGTGTTAAAATTCACAAAAGCATTTTTCTCCCATGCAGAATTTTGCATTGATTTACTGTATCATTTTTTTCTTTTGTTTTAAGTAAGGTTTACTTTTATTGTTAAAATCGTTTCCTAAAATGGTTATTTTAATTATAGCAGCATGTTCCAAATAGCTTGTTTATTTTTTTAGGTGTTGATAATATTAAATCCTTAATTTATCCTGAATACTGTAGTGTTAAAATAATGGATGGAGTTGGCAATGTTTAAGTTTCTAAATTGGTGTGTATTTCTTTGTTTTGTCAGTTTTATGTAAAGTTTAAAAAAAATCCAGCAACTTTATTTAAGCTCTACATGTCAAAATATTTGTATTTTTTTTTTTTTTTTTTTTTTTTTTTTTTTTTTTTTTTTTTTTTTTTTAAATTTTATTTATTTATTTGAGAGCGACAGACACAGAGAGAAAGACAGGTAGAGGGAGAGAGAGAGAATGGGCGCGCCAGGGCTTCCAGCCTCTGCAAACGAACTCCAGACGCGTGCGCCCCCTTGTGCATCTGGCTAACGTGGGACCTGGGGAGCCGAGCCTCGAACCGGGGTCCTTAGGCTTCACAGACAAGCGCTTAACCGCTACGCCATCTCTCCAGCCCTATTTGTATTTTTAAAATAAAGCTGAGAGTTAACAGGTTTTGAAAATCTCTTCAGATTAACATAGTTACTAATTGTTTTTTTCAAACACACAGTCTTTACCAAAGTAATGTTGGAGGCAACCATTTTCTCATGTTAATCATATACTTTTAAGTGGTAGAGAGAAAAAATAATTAGCACCATTTTTTTCTGGTTATAAGTATTACTGGGTATAGGATAAAGTATTTTGAGAAACAAAACATTTTCACTGGAAACTAGACAGTTAAGCCCATGTGCGAAGTTTAACTACTATGGCATTTTGAAGGATAGATGATCTTGAAAGTCAAGTATCAGATGAACTTAATGACAAAGTCAGCAATTTTATACACCCTTTCACCACTTCCAGAAGAGACTAGCCTGCTGGATACTGAGAACTGCTTTGTGTTTAGATTACACTGAAGTCTGTCTGCTGATCAGAACTTCTCTAGTAGTTTCTGTATATTTCCTGAAGCTCATTTTGGATCTCCTTTGGCATTTTCAGTTGAGTCTTTTGTCTATGGAAATAGCACTGTTTGGAATCAGGAAATGTAAATGTATGTCAGGCTAAGTATTAACACATAAGGAGGGTTCGTTCCAGGAGGAATTTGATACTAACATTTTGTATTCCCAGGAATTCACTAGCTGACATTTTTCTTAAAGCTTATGTCTCCTGTGTGCATCATACTGAGAACACAAAATGACAAAACGTGTTCCCCCACCTGCAAAAAACCAAGCTTTTGGAACACAGTCTGTAAATGAAATGATGATATTGGTAGAATTCCAATTTAAGGAACTTTTCATAGTTATAATGGGGAGGTTAGGGTTTCCATAACTATTTTTTAAATTTATTTATTTATTTAGGAGAGAGAGAATGGGCATGCCAGGACCTCTAGCCACTGTAAATGAACTCCAAACACATGTGTCACCTTGTGCATCTGGCTTTATATGGGTACTGGGAGATTGAACCTGGGTCCTTAGGCTTTACAAGCAAGTATCTTAACTTCTGAGCCATTCTTCCAGCCCTACATAATTATTTTTAATGTATATTTGTGATTTCTTTAGGTCTCTGTGTGTCTATACTGTAATTATTGCTCCCTAGAGCAATGAAGCAGTCTATATTTCCTATCTCACCCTTGTAGTGACTGTCAGAATTGTGTGAACAGTCATTTATATTGTCACAGTCTGGAGACCATGTGTGTAGTGATTAAGAAGGCATATGGGGGCTGGAGAGATGGCTTAGCGGTTAAGCGCTTGCCTGTGAAGCCTAAGGACCCCGGTTCGAGGCTCATTTCCCCATGACCCACGTTAGCCAGACACACAAGGGGGCACACGCATCTGGAGTTCGTTTGCAATGGCTGGAAGGCCTGGTGCACCCATTCCCTTTCTATCTGTCTCTTTCTCTCCCTCTCTCTCTGTCACTTTCAAATAAATAAATAAAAAATGAACAATTTTTTTTTTAAAAAAGAAGGCATATGGTAAAGTCAGGTGGCTATTTAGAACGTGATTGTCTTTCTTTGCTGTGTGATCTTAATGTTTTGGTTCCTTCTTTTTCATGGCTCTAACATAAGAATAATGAACAGGTCTAATAGAGTTTTGGAAGCTCTGTGAGGTGATACCTGAGTGCACTTAGAGTAGAGTAGGCAGGAAGGAAAAGCATCACCACATGATCAGCAGCAAGTAAGGGGTAGTTCTGGGGCAAAGCCAAAAGTAAAAGTGCTAAGACACTCCACAGTCTACTGTCCTCTGACTATATTCCTCCAGGAAGAATCTGGAAAGATAACAGGAGAGTCCTCCCAATTAGGGTCACTTTTAAGTATTACCAGATAGGTATATGAGTAGTTGATCTAAGCAAATCCATGTTACTTAACAATCACTACATGCGGGAGGGAATGGCTCAGTGGGTAAATGCTTGCCATGCAGGCATGAAGACCTGATTTCAGATCTCTAAGATCCATGTAAAACAGCTTGGTGTGGGTCACACACACCTGTAATCCCAGCACTGGGGAGGCAGAGACAGAATTACTAGGGATGGCTAGATAGCTAGTCTAACCAAATCACAGAGCTCCAGGTTCAATGAGAGATCTTGTTTCAAAATAAGGTGGGCAGGGCTGGAGAGATGGCATAGTGGTACTTAGGGCACTTAGGTACATAGGGGCACTTGCTTGCAAAGCCTAACAACCCGAGTTAGATTCTCCAATACTGTTTACAGCAGGTAGTGAAGCCACTATTAAGATGCATTGTCTCTGGTAACACCTCACCCATATTCATGCAAGTAACCCTAATTAAACTCAGTGGGGCACCAAAAAATAATACATTAAGTAGGAAGGGAAGGAAGGAGTTTTTCAGGAATGGGAGGGGGATAAGGTAAAGGAGAGAATATGATCAAAATACATTACATCTGGAGCCAGGTGTGGTGGTGCACGCCTTTAATCCCAGCACTTGGGAGGCAGAGGTGGGAGGATTGCTGTGAGTTCAAGGCTACACTGAGACTCCATAGTGAATTCCAGGTCAGCCTGGACTAGAGCGGAACCCTACCTTGAAGAAAGAAAGGAGGAAAGAAAGAAAGAAAAAGAAAGATACTCGTCAGGGTGAACCTTCGCATAAGCACCATAATGTCTCTTTAAGGGGAAAGGAAGGCGGGCCCCAAACTCCCTCCAAACAGGTAAACTGAGGCTCAGGGAGTGACACCTAAACACCTAAAACCAAAAAAAAACCCTCAAAAAATATTATTGATAAAGTCCCATGGCACATCTGCCCTCATGTTCTTAAAGTGATCCGAGGTTAAAAAGACATCGGAAACTTGACTCTCTCTGTTTCTTTCCCAGGAAGAAACCTGTTTCTAATTCCCTTCCTAATTTCATTTACCCTATAAGGAAATGCAGTCATTTTTGTGTGGAAACAAGAAACAGCTTTGCTCCCACCCCTTGTGGGGACATTTGAGGATCTGTCCTCTGTTTCCTTTATTGGCCCAATGTTTATACCACCCAGGGCTCGCTGCCCAACTGCATAGAAACTAACATAAATGGTTTTTGCAAAGACAGAGAGCTGTAATGGAGGCTGATTGGCAAAGAAGGATTCTCAATTTTTTCTGCCTCCACAACTGACTGTTAGAGATTTGAAGAGGCCCAGGAAGAAGCAATGAAAGGCTAATTGGTTGTGAGTGGGTGGTACTCACAGGTGATTCTGGTCTGTCCTGCAATTGTTCACGATGCTTTCATTTCTAACCTAAACCCTCAAGGTCCCTGATTTGAGTCCTGAGTTTTATCTCAATGAAGACTGATTCTGCGAGTTATTCAGGGTCAGTTTAGGTCAGGTCCTGCTTTTTCTGCCTGTGTCCGGGAAAACAGCTGGAACAGATTTTAGGAGTGGGGAAGTTGCTGTCTTGTGGCTTGGATTCAACATTACGTTTTGATCTTGGAACTAGGCAAGTGTTTTAATCTGTTCAGGCTGCTATAACCAAGCCCTGGACTGGGGACTTTAAACCATAGACATTGACTTCTCCCAGTTCTGGAGATTAACAGTCCAAGATCATGACAGGGCAGCTTCAGTGGCTAGTAAGGGCTCTGTGTTTCATGACTGATACTTCTCACTATAAAAGGAGCAAAGTTGCTGTGGGGTCTATCCCCATGAACTAACCATCCCCCAAAAGTCCCCACCTGCTAATACTATAACATTAGAGGTTATGAATTTTGAAAAAGTATGAACACATCAAGACAACTGACTCCAAAAGAGAACAAAAATCTGAAAGCAGCATCAGGAACCTGGGTTCCTACTCTTTCCTTGTGAGATAGTCTCAGGTCAAGACCCTTTTGGCTTCTTGGTCCCCAAGTGGTTTATCTGTATGAGAAAAAGCTTCCTTTCCTGAAATTTTGTCCTTATCCAGGAAAAGATGTGACTAGGTTTGGCTGGCTGTATAATATGCAGGGTCCAGTGAACACTGACAGTGAGGGATGGGGCTTGTTGAAAACAAACATTTCAAGATGTCATTTTCAGAATGTCAAGTTTCCCTCAGGTATTTCTTCCACTCCCAGAAATTTTCCTGTTGTGTTTCACTTCAGAAGGCAGCATTGTGTGCTGTCTCCGGCTTTCTCTAGATAGATGGGTGGACTCCGCTATTCATTTGTTCAACAACCTGTTGTTCATCTACTGTTGGGGCATCTAATAATACTGTTCACAAGGAGTGGCTGTTTTCTTGGTTGACACATCTTTAAGGCAGATCTAGACTTGTCTTGCATCTTTCAAATTCAGGAACCTAGGACTTGGCATGATGGCTGATAGACACCTGGTAAGTGTTGATTGGCTGCACTGTTACGTGATCATGAACCAATCAGTTGATGTACTGAAGTTATCACATGGGCAATATAGTTTGAAACATAAGCAAATCTGAAGACAATGATAAATTAGAATTAAGTGTAAGCTGTTCCAGTTAATTAGTAAATATGTAAATGGTATACTTATGAATTATAACTCAATTGATTATTTCCTGTAGTTTTGCTCTTTGTTTTTTTTAATAAATAAAACCTTTGGACACTTATTAATTGGAGCTTCTGTATTTATTCCATGAAAAACAGATCAAGGGCCTGGCGTCCAGAAGTACTCCCTTGAAGGTACACATCAGCTCAGAGGCAGGAGCCCATTCCTTAGGAATGTTCTATTCTAGCTCTGTATTTAAGACAGAGACTCTAGACTCTAATAAATAATGATGGACTTTTGCTTGTTGGCTTATTAATACTCAAGTAATAGGTTTCTCAGTTGAATCCTGGATGAGCCAAAATAAGCCTTTCCTCCCTTAAGCTGTACTGTCAAGTATTTTGTCACAGTGAATAGAAAGGTGAGGCTTCAGCTATGAAACAGGAAGAGACTCCCCAGACAAGGAGGTGGGTGAGCAGTAGCAGGTTGACTATGGCTCACCACCGGTATCTGTAGAGGCACACTTTTGCTCCTTCAGGACGTCTGAGGCACCATGGCACATTCAGTGAGAATTTCAAGGAGATCATTAGGAGCTCAGCAGGATATCAAAGCCAGAGATTAGGGTTGTCACATTTAGCAAGTAGGTATCAGCTCAACTTCAAAGTAAGATGAAGATATCTCTTTTTAATATTTTATTTTATTTATTTATTTGAGAGAGAGATATAGAATTAGGCAGGTAGAGAGATAGAATGGGTGTGCTGAGCCACCACAAATGAACTCCAGATGTATGCACCCCCTTGAGCATCTGGCTTACATGGGTCCTGGGGAATCAAACCTGGGTTCGTTGGCTTTGCAGGCAAGCATCTTAACCACTAAGCCATCTCTCTAACCCTGAAGAATCTCTTTAATATAAGTATGCCCCATGTAATACTTCAGAGAATGAATCATTTTTTGAGTTTGTCTCAAGTCTTCATATGGGACAAACGTTCTAATATGGGACCCACTGTTTGTTTAGCATTCAAACTGAACTCTAGACAGTCTATCCTATTTGGTGACCCTACTTGAGAGGTACCAAGGTCAAGTGTCCTACATCCCAACTCCACCAATGTATGGGTTGTGGGTTCATTCCTAAACCTGGCTTGGCCCTAGGCAACCTAGGATGAGTTTGTCATCCTAGACTAAAGGGATGGCTCAATTGAATTTGTTGGACATTGGTTGACTGACCTTTCTGCACCTTGGTGGACTGGGGCCTGCACTCTAGTTCAACATCTTCACACTGCATCAGTCACAGTGACCTCCATCTGAACTTTCTTTTAGTTTGTAGCTCATTATCTTGAAGAACATTTGTTGCTGATTTAGTCTTGCTTTATAGTCTGTCTGGTCATGACTTCCTGTTTTAATCTGTGTGACTCTTCTACAGTCAGTTCCTTTCTTCTCAGTTCAGTAGAATCCACCTCCTGCAGTTTGCTTATCAGATCAACAAATAGCACAGGCCTGTGCTTTGTTCTGATATCTCTTTAGATTCCATCCCAATGCTGTTTCTGGGCCAAGCAGATGTGTATTAAAATGTGCATAAGCAAAGAAACAAGCTGGATTTATTTAGGAATCTGTTCAATTTGCATACACCCCAATGGCATAAAATATATTTTTTTCTATAAAAACCCACAACAAACATATGGTAATGGCTAGTTAGAAGAATGCAGAAATATGTGTACTTGGCTATTTCTGATATCAACATTCTGATCCCTTTGTCAGAGACAGAGAAGCAGTGAACGAGTATTCACAGTAATATATGGCACATTGCAGCTTTCCTCTTCCTTCTATAATCACTTTCCTCATGAGGAATGAATGACATGACTGCCCTGGGAAGGGGCTTCTGTCCAACTTGAGATTCACTCTTATTTTTTTTTTTTTCTTCTCAGGCAGTTACAGTGTGTTATAAATGACCTCAATTTCCACTTAGCTTTTTGGGTCTCATGTATGTTTTGGAAGGCAGTTTATGCTAGGCATGGTAGCATGTAGAAGGCTAAGGAAGGAGGATCACTGAGTTCAAGGCCACTCTAGGCTACAGAGTGAGTTCCAGGTCAACCTGGGCTAGAGTGAGGCCCCACTTAAAAAAAAAAGAATAGCTTATTTTCAATATGATAAAGGCATCTGAGAACCAAGTGTTCATGTAATAAGTAAAAGCTACAGCCATAGAACTTCAGTAAAAGAGAAAGAGAATGCAATATTGAGATGTATCCAAAAGTATGTTTTCTGTGCTGCCTATTTTTAGATTTATTAATAGATTAATAGCATAATGCTCATCACCTTTTTGTTAGACATTAACCTTATTTTATCTGGAATTTAAAAGAAATGACAGTATAAACACGACAGCTTGGTTGAGGAGGGAAGGAAAGAACTAGTCAAAACATAGTTGAACTCAGAGAAAACAGGAGTAAGATGAAAGTGTTTGGCACAGAAGAGACAATTACATAGGCTTTTGATTAGGTTTTCAGTACCAGGCTTGTATTCCCTCCCATAGAGTAGGCAGTCATGAGCCTTAGGGATATAAAGCCTGCTCTTGTCCGGATAAATGCATATATTACTCTCACCAAATTGCCCTGAATCACTACACTTAACGTTCACATTCATATATTAATGCTAATCTTATTTTGGTTAGAGAAGCTTCTCTTTTCAGAAGGTGATGACCCACTGGGATGACCCAAAAGGCAACATAGTGCTGAGAAGAAGGGACAGAGGAGTGTCCTGTACTGAAACATCTCACACCCTCCAAGGCTCAGGGTCCATTGCGGAAGAGGTGGCAGAAAGAATGTAAAAGCCAAAGGAAGGATACCACTCCTTATAATGCAACTGTCCTGACAGAAATTGGCCTCAATATCCAAGACCTCGCAGTGCCTAGCAATACTTACACAAGACCCTCATAATAGGAGAAAAAGATTATGGCATAAAATTAAAAGAGAGACGAACGGAGAGAGGGAGGGGATATGATAGAGAGCAGAGTAATGAAGGGGAAAGCAGGGAGGGGAGGGAAATACCATGGCTGTAAGTATAGAAGTTGTCAATTAAAAAGGGGGAACTGAAGAGATGGCTCAGCGGTTAGGGCATTTGCCTGCGAAGCCAAAGGACCCAGGTTCGATTCCCCAGTACCCACATAAGCCAGATGCACAAGGGGTCACATGCATCTGGAGCTCATTTACAGTGGCTGGACACCCTGGTATGCCCATTCTCTCTCTGTCTATTTTGTCTCTTTGTCTCCTCTCTCTCTCTCTCTCTCTCTCTCTCTGCTTGCAAATAAATTAATTCATTAAATAAATAAATGTTTTTTTTTTAAGAAGAGATACTTACAATCCTCAACTGAATTGTATTTGCTGAAGGGTTTACATATAACTGGTGTGCGTGTGGGCAGGGAGGAAGAAGTGAGGCCTGAAGGCAAATCCTTTCAGGATAGCAGAAATACAGTGCCCAATGGCAAAGCCCAAAGACCACTCAACCCACCTGTCCCCAGTATGAAGCCCTAGAGTAATATAGCACCTAAATCCTATAGAACAGATGCACCTGATAAAGACTGTATTGAATGACTCTTGCTCCCGAATCGGAAATGTGACATTCAGTCACATGTGAAAGCATTTTCTCAGTGACAAAAAACAATCATCCTATACTTGCAACAGATAATTACAGATTTCTAAATGTCTCAGTATTATTTAGTTGATGTTGATATTTTAAAAACTATCTGTTTGACTTTATACACATATGCATAGAATTTGACAGTATAGACTACACATGAACTTACATTAGAAATGGAGTGCACATCCTTCATTAGATTTAAAGTCAGGGAACAAAGTTTTGCTTAACTTTTTATTCATCATGGCACAAGATAGAACTTTAAGAAACACCACTGAAAAAATTCATTTCCAACATGAAAATTAAGAGTAGCACATTTTATAAAAAAAAATAATTTTGTATAGTACACTTTCTCTTCTGAAGTGATAATAATCTGAAAATACTGAAGCTAATTTCCACCTGCTGGTCAAAAATGGTTTTGCAATTGAAAAATTTCAAATTGCTGAAGCATGGTAAAAACACTTTACAATACACATAACGTTAATGAAGAAATGTTTTCTCAGCCTTTGGCACAATGTAAGCACAAAGCTATTGTTTTATTTTCCCCAAACATAATTTACTTTACAAATAATTGTTTTTAATTTGGCTAATATTAATTCCAGGGAACAGGGGGATACTATGTGTAATTTAAATGTATATTTAGACTCTTATGCACTTTAGTTGGATTCCAGTTTGTAGTTTTGAAAAATAGATAAAAATTATACATTATAAATATATATTATATGTGGTTTACATAAATTGAATTTGACCTAAAATGGGATGGACAACCTTTAAATTCTTTTTGTTAGGCACCACCTTTCTCACATTTGATTAAGTAAATCCTTTCTCAACAGGTTCTACAAATAAATTTCATAATTATCAAATTTAACATTTTCCTTAAGACTTATTCAATATGTAAAAAGCCTTTGGTGATGATAATTTTTGTATCTTGCTACTATATAAAAATATGGCTTTTCATATTTTCTTTTGTTTCATTAGTGTTTTTCTTAGGCATTGAAGGGAGGGCTGTCCCCAGTTCAAAAGCTATGGCAAAAGCACAGAAACTGGCTTGTGCGTATTCTAGAACACTTATAGAATCTTGTTGCTTAATATATCTCATGGTGTAATATAAGTGAAGTGATTTTAAAAAAAAGTTCTGTCTTCTCTGTGAATATATCATATCGATTATCATACATAATCTGTTACAGAATATACAATAGTCAAAACTGAAGACACTTAAATACAATTAAGCTATACCAAAGCAAGAGTTTTATCTTATATAGGGCCAATGTGGGTAGTTTTTAGATTGGATATTGTCATTTTTTTGGTGATAGGGGGGTTCCTAAGGCTGGCTACGCAATAGAATCCTATCTTAAATGGCAAAAAGGGTATGAGTGCTCTACCTTGGGAAGTGGATTTAGTTTCTCTTGTGTTGCTTTTGCAAAATGTGAAAGAAGATAGAGAAGGACGTGTTCAATTGTTCATCAGCAATTTTCCCGGTGTGCACCGGAAGAGGACATTTTGAGGGAGGGCAGGCTCTAGCTGCTGGTGGGCTCATACCAGCGTTTCTGGGAGGGCGTCGGGGTTGTCAGTGGACAGGAGCTCCCAGATCTGCCACCGCTCTCGCTGCCAGTCGAGCCATGTGGGCTGCTCCAATTTCTGCTCACTGGCTGGGAGGGAGTAGGCACTGCTCAGTTTTTTAGATGTGGCTGGATGCTCTTTCGAGGTCTGTTGGCCTCCCTCTTCTGCAGTTATAACTGAACCTTCTTCTGGCTTCTGGAGCCGCCACAAGGGAGACTCTGGGGGCTGCTGGGCTGAGGCCAAGGCAGGCTTTCCAGGCCCTGGGTAAGGAGGAGGGGGTCTCCTGTCATCCCGGCCACTCTCACGAGGTCTCTGGCATGAAGGCTGGGCCCCACTCTGCAGCCAGGCCGCGTCCAGCTCACCCTCAGCGAGGTCTTTGGTGCTGCTCAAGGTCAGGTATGGCTCGGACCTGGCTGCAGGCCTCCTGGCCCCCCTGCTGCCTCCATGAATGTGGGGAGTGCTGCAGACACGGGACACAGGAGGGTGGACACTGCATTGCGCCACGGTGGCTGTCGTCTGAGTCCTCCGAATGACCTGAGTGCCTCTGTCCTGCCCTGCAAGGCTCCCCTGCCACCGAGGCCAATTCAGGGACAGGTTCCCCTGAGAAAGGGAACAGGGCCCAGGTCGGAGGGAGGAGCTGCTTTCAAAAATGTCACCATAGGAACCTGAGCCAGAGAAAAAGGCAAGAGCTAGAATTAGTTTGTACAACTGTGTTGACAGGATGCCTGTTATTTTCTTTCCACGACTAACGTCTAGAACTGAAACATTACAGCACACACTTAGCTATTACTACCGGAAAAAGTCTTTCTAACAAGGGAAATGTCAAATTCTTTCTGATCATTGACACAATTCATGTGGTCATTGCAAACATATGCCTAAATTCTGACAGGTTGAGCTGAGGTGCCAAACTACATTAAACAGACTTGTCACCAACTTCTGTTTAAGGGAAGGAAGAGAAATGAAATATTGTCAGATATTACAGTATTTGGGTAGAAAGCCCAAGGAGAGATTTTTTTCTTTCCTCTTATCTTCAATATTTTCAAAATAATATTTGACAGGCATGTAAGATAATGGAAAATAATGAGTAAGTGTTAAAGAAAATGAATTTTAAAAGTAAACATAATAAAGTTTAAAAATGACATCTAGATCTGGGCATGATGGTGCACATCATTAGTCCCAGCACTCAGGAGGCAGAGGTAAGAGAATGGCTGAGTTGGGGCTACTGAGTGAGTTCCAGGTGAGCCTGGGGTAGAGTGAGGCCCTGCCTTGGAAATAACAAATGAACAAAATGACACTCTACCTGTCATTGCTGGGTCTTTGGATCCACTTTTTAATGTTGAATGCCAAGTTCCCCAGATATTGAAAGGCTCCTGTGACATATCTAGGAAAGAAAGTACAGAAAGGTAGGTCACAGAAAACATATAAGAATGAAATCAACAATTAAATATTCTTATTAAATCCCTTCTGCACAAAATACTGTATTCGAAATTGTGTTACATACAAAACAGTAACAATTCTCCCCTGCTTTCTAGAAGTTTTATTCTATTAGAGATGCAAATATATGTTCTTTTTCGATTATGTTTGTGGCAGGCTGAGTAAGGTCTCACTGACGATGTCTGTGTTACAACTATCAGTACCAATAAAGATTTTATATTCAAAAAGGACTTTGCATGTGTAACTAAATTATGAGTTCATGAGATCGAGAGATTCTCCTGTAGAACCTGGGTAGGTCCAATATAATCACAAGGGTCCTTATAAGAGGCAGGTGATAAGACACTACTATGTTGGTGGCCTCACACAGAGAAAGAAGCAATAAAATGAGAATTACAGAAGGTTTGAGGAGCTGGAAAAGCCCAGAGTGGTATGGCCATAGAGTCATGTGATGTGCTTTCTAGCCTCTCAAAGGTAAGAGAACAAATTTGTGTGTATATATATATTATATAATTTATTTGACAGAAAGAGAAAGAGAGAGAGGGAGGGAGGGAAAGAATGGGTGTGCTGGGGTCTCCAGCCACTGAAAACGAACTCCAGATGTGTGCAACCCCCCTTGTGCATGTGGCTAACGTGGGTCCTGGGGAATCGAACCTGGGTCCTTTGGCTTTGCAGGCAAGTGCTTTAACCGTTAAACCATCTCTCCAGCCCTGTGTGTTGTGTTAAGTGTAGTGTGTGGCAGCAGTAGTAGGAAACTCACACAAGGGAAAAGGTGGCAATAGCCTTACAATCTCTGATTATAGTAGTTATAGTAGTAATAGACCAGCTTCTGCATTCTCTTCAGGGTACTTCCCTACTGGCACCAGCACATTCATTCATCCATCTGCTTCTTTATAAACCCCTTTCAATCTGGGGAGGAGTAGTTATTGGATAAGGCTCTTTATATGGAGTGTTTCAATCTCATATTTTCCTTCCCTCAAGCCTGTGCAGCCAAATGATCTACCATTGAACTATATAACCCCTGAGATCACAATTAGGAGTTGGAAGCATAGGCCCACTGAGTACCTCTAATGTTCAGCAGTTCCCACGTGGCACCAGTTTTCATCTCGATGAGCACCTCAGGATATTGTTTGACAGAGAGATGAAACACCCAGTGTAAGGGGAGGGCAGTAGTGGACAAAAGGTTTCACAGCGTTTATCAGCCACTTACTCTGTGCCAAGTGCTGTGTGGTAAGAACCTTGTGTGGATTTGCTAATTCAACCCAACTCATCAGGCACTGTTATTCTTGGTACCTGTAACAGGAGAATATGAGCTCCTACGAAGCTCAGTCACTCATTTGAGGTGCTGAAGGTTGGGAGTGGCTTATGACTGGGAGACTAATGCTTTTATAACTGGATGCCAACACTATGTCATTCTGACTATTCTATTTATATATTTATTTATTTTTATTTATTTGACAGAGAAAGGTGGGGCGGGAAAAGAGAGAGAGAGAGAGAAAGAATGGGTGAGTCAGGGCTTCCAGCCACTGCAAATGAACTCCAGACACATGCACCCCCATGTGCATCTGGCTAGCATGGGTCTTGGGGAATTGAACCTGGGTCCTTTGGCTTTGCAGGCAAACACCTTAACCGCCAAGCCATTCCTCCAGCCCTGAGTATTTTATTTTTATGCAGTGGGTTGCTTCTTTTGTTTTTATTATTCATTATATTTTATTTGTGTGTATGTGTGTGTTTGTATGTGTGTGTGTGTGTGTGTGTGTGTGTGTGTGTGTGTGGAGAGAGAGAGGGAGAGAGGGGGTGAGAGAGAGAAAGGGCCTGTAGCCATTGCAAACAAACTGGCTTTGTGGTTGGGCTTATGTGGATACTGAGGAATCAAACTTGAGTCCTTAGGCTTTGCAGGCAACAGCCTTAACCACTAACCCATCTGCATATCCCTCCATTCTCTTTAAAACAGTCACAACAGTAATAAGGTGGTGTCTTAGACTGACAAAAACACAACCCCAATCCCCCAGTCAGGACACAGAAAGTTTCTTGGATATTCTATGAAAATGTTATAATGGGACCTGGAGAATATAGTTTAGTTGGTACAGAGAATAGTATATATGAAGCTGTAGGTTCAATCCCTAGCAACACGCCTGTGATTTCAGCCTCTGGAGGTGGAAGCATGGGGATCAGAAGTTCAAGGTTATCCTTGACTCCATACGAAGTTCAAGAACAGCCTGGGATACATGAGACCTTGCCTCAAATATTACAATGAGGGCTGGAGAGATGGCCTAGCAGGTAAGGTGCTTGCTTGTGAAGCCTAAGAACACTTGTTCTAATCTCCAGATCCCATGTATAGCTATGCACAAGAGTGATGCAAGCATGCAATGTCGCATATGTGCACAAGGGGGCACACATGTCTGGAGTTTGTTCACAGCACCTGAAAGGCCCTGGTGCACCTGTTCTCTCTCCCCTCTTCTTTCTCTGCCTCTTTCTCCTTCTCAATGTCTCGCTCTCAAAAATAAAATTAAAAAGTCATAATGAAACACATTACTATGTCTGATTAATTATGCTAATAGCAAACACCCCAAAATAAAATAAATAATGTATTAAAGTGTCAAAAAACAAAAGAAAGAGCTGGGCGTGGTGGCGCACGCCTTTAATCCCAGCACTTGAGAGGCAGAGGTAGGAGGATTGCCGTGAGTTCGAGGCCACCCTGAGAATACAGAGTGAATTCCAGGTCAGCCTGGACTAGAGTGAAACCCTACCTTGAAAAACCAAAACCAAAAAAAAAAAAAAAAAAAAAATGTTAGCTGGGAAAACAAGGGGCACCTATGGACATGTGCTAGGTTTACAGATAGTCTGAGGGTTAGAAGCTGCATGGACCAAGGTAATATCTGGGTTCACCACCCCTTCCACCTCTTGCAGGTATCCAGCAGGTAGTCCATTCATTAAATGGCAGAAACACCAATCAGGGGCCACATGAGAAAGGACAAAAATGTCCCATCCCATGTTACAAGCAGCAAGAGGAGAGGTACTTAATTTATTTGGCTGTTATTAACCAGGCTCCAGTTTGTTACCTTTTCCCAGCCTTGGTCCAGGAGAACTTTCCCTTGATTTTGACTTTGGCGAAGGCAAGTGGCCCACCAGCATATACTGCTCTGGAACTTTGTAAAGCTTCTCGGAGCCCCCCGGGGCCCTATCCTCTTGCATAGCCAGCAGGGAACGCTCAGACAGCACTGGGGAGTTGTTATCATAAGGGGAGATGTCTCCACTGGAGGCCTTGTTGGAGTCTGTAGATGAATGCCTCCCTCCCATGGAAAAGGAAACTTCTGACTGCAACATGTCAGGGCTTCTGGTACAAGGAGAAAAGAACAGGTTTGTGAGTGCAACTTGATTCAAACAATACGATCATTACTCCAATGGCAGGTGATGAATGCATGAACATTGGGGGCTGAAACAAAAAGATCTTGTGAACACTGTTCCAACATATATCCAGTAATATGGTGAAAGCGTTTCCACATAATGGCCACAAGATGGAAGCAAACCATAACAAATGTGACAAGAAACATGAACCCAGGAAGGAGGGGGTGGTGGAGGATGATCACTATTGTATTCGGCAACACTTAGCCAGCAGCAGGCAGTAACACCTAACAAATATAACAAAATGTCAGCCAGAAGGAAGGAAATGTTTGCCAACGTGAGGCCAGCAGAGAGCAGCAAACCACAGCAGATGTAACAGGAAATAAACAGCAAAGGAAGGAAGGAAGTAAACTGATTTGGGTCTCTATTCACCAACGTGCTGATGCCTGATTCCATTTAACAGTTAAAACCTGATGATCATTATCTATTAAGGAAAGAAAAACTGATCTGTAACTTTTACCGTCCTCCAAGCCATGAATTGAATTTTTTCTGGATAAATCAATGGCTTGTACTTTACTCGAGGTTCATTATGGCTTTACGGACAACTTTTTCTCAGAATATTTATTATAAGTAAATTCCACCTTCCTTTGCTGAAGATGATGATATTGCTGGTTGGAGTAAGGGTTTTTTTTTTTTTGTTTTTTTTTTTTTTTTTTTTGTATGAGAACATGCTCAAATGATAAAAAATGACCATCATTAATTTAAACACACTGTATATTTAAATCCACTGGACGTGATGATTCCATAGTTTTTTTTTCTTTTATAGATTAATACATGGCAGTATTTAGCAGACCATTAGCATATACACATGAAAATTGCCACAACAACGGAAATAAAAGTGAAAAAGGCAAATGGAATGTTGGGGACATGAAAAGACTGGGCAAAGTCTTACCTGGAAAAATCTTTACTTTCTACCTTCCTCAAGACAGTGGCCCTGACATCTTAAAGGGAAATGGTCACAGGTTCATTAAATGTTTCAGACTGCAGCTGTCCCCTAATGCTCCCGCCCTACTTTGTTACTCTATACTAGTCTGCTTTCCTTCTTCAGTTGACTCTTTCAAAACAAATCCTTTGTGGTCTTAATGAAGGTAAACACAGCAATCATTTCTTAACCAAATGGTTTTTGTGCATGCAAAATGGGGGAAGTGCACTCACAGGGACCCTGGCTTCTTCTCCGGTTTCCAGAAAGGGTTAGTGCCCCCAGTTGGGCTGGAAAACATCCTGCCAGTTGTAATATGCCATGTCTGTCACTGACACAGCCAGGGCTTTGGCACTTTTGCCGAGGACTAGTTGGTTTCCGACACACATGGAATAAATAAGTCCTTTTCCTGCCTCTTCTTTGAACTGATATCAGACAACCTCATAGGTAGGAGCCAGAAAAGAGCTGTAAGGACGATTTTCCAAAGTTGTAGGCTTCCAATAAAGTTGAAGAACCAAAATCAGAAAAGCTTAACAATTTATGTTTGAAAGGGTGAGAAAACAACTTAAACACCACATCTAGTTAAAGGGTGTGTGTGGGGGGGGAGTCCCCAATTCTAGGCAAGGGAATACAAAATAAAATTGGACAGCTGTTTGTCATCATGGAATGTGGCTCTGGATGAGGAAAGTTTCTTGTGAAAATGAGAAAAATCAAATGCGTTGAACTAATGAAGAGCCCAATTCCAAATCAAAGCTGGGAATCACATTATGGGGCTAATTTCATTAACTTTTTCTACTCAGTTGACATTTTTTTTTCCAATCATTAATGAAAAATGTCTTATGGCTACTCAGTAAGAATAAGTCACAGTTTTATATGAGTAATAGTGCATCCTTACAACCGGCTGTATGGGATATTTTAATTCCTGAGCCTGAATCAACACAGCTTTACTTTTTTTGTTGTTTTTTTTTCCCCCATAATATTGGGAGGAGAGGGTCGGAAAGCTCACATGTTCATTCAAAGATACCACAACAGTTCTGGCTCATGTCTTACACATCTTCCCGGCAAACATACAGAAGAGAATACAGACAGTACAATGCCTTCAGCTCACATAGCCAGGAGATACATGCATAAAAGAAAGACACCCCATAAGAGAACTTTATTTCAAGTCTTAATAACTAGGGGTATTTGAATTTCTATGGAGAGTAGGTTATTTTCACCCTACAGAACCATGAGTCATGTGCAATATAATGTAATAAATTTCTGTGTGCTATGACTGATAAACAGTTTAGAGGAAGTGAAGCCTTGTTTGAGTTTGTGTGTGGAAGCTTGAGGGTATGTTTGTATGTTTTACATTACAAATTCATCTTATCATATCATTCTTTCCATTGTTTTCCTTCTCACTGTCTCTCAAATTACCTCCTAGTATATTGCTCGACTTCACATATTTTTTCAAGGTCCCTCAGAAAAGTATTTTGGACTTATATATAGGCAAGGAAATTATACATACATTGAAGGTTGAGGAAATGCAGAAAAGGTAGTAGTATGTCTTTAACGGTGAATAGTTTGGCCAAAAATGAGGCGACACCCATCAAAATCTCTATAAATTCACAATGCTTTACATCCATTAACCTATGCTGATCTCACTTTCCTTTGGGGAATCTGTTTTTCTTCTTTAGAAAGCAACAGAACTGAGAACAACCTAAATCTATCAACAAGACAAGAGAAGATAGCTGACTCCTGGCAGGCAATGAACCACCATTCACACATCAGCTAGGACCCAGGAGAAGATAAAAAGGAATTGTCGAGATGAGCAAGAGTGGTGCTTCCATGGTGAGCCTGACAACCTGCATCAGGGTGATGGATGCAGACACTGAGGACACTCAAAACACACAAAAGCAGAATTCCCAAAGCTGCTGAGAGCTCAATACTACAGTAGACCTAAAGCACACCCACCAAAGCTCAAGGAATTTTTTGGAAGAAAGGGCAGGAGGGTGGGAGGGAATATCCTGAGACACTGCCTCTTCCCCCAGTGACTGACTGCTGTTCTCACAACTCATAATTAACAACTCCATGGTGAATATTAGCAACCCCACTAAGTAGGGTCCTTAGTGGAGTGGGGTCAGGGGGGAGGTAATGATAGTACCAACACATGATGTGTACATACAAAGTTTTTATTTAATTAAAAAGAAAAAGAAATGGGAACCCTGAAGTAGGGACAGAAAATTGTGCTTAAAGAAGTCCAGCAGGTGATTCTGATGAGTACAAATGTATATTATAGCCAATCCTTCTTATCAATCATTATCCTAGCTCATGGGCAAGAATTAGGCTAGTGGGCTCATCTTAGCCAACTCCTTTGGTTTCCATGTACAGAAAACTAAGACAATAGAAGGCAGTGTGGTTGTGAGGCAGCATGGTGCAATCTCCCCAGCCAAGGGTGAGACTGGAGGTAGAGGATGATGTATTATCTCACAGCAAACAGGCCTAAAGTGGCTGGGGTCATAGCCAGTGTCTTACAGTGATAAATGTTATTTCCCTTTTTAATCCCTTTCCATGCCAGCCATGGAAAGGAATGGACACACATAGCCAGCAGCAGATGAATGTGACATGCTGCCTTGGCCTATAATTAATATGAGTAAATGTTTAGTCAGGGTTAATCATGGTGCAGGCCATGTATTGAGCTACTGTCAACAACTCTTCTTGTACTTGATCTCAGTCTGGAAAGTAGCAAGAGAAACAGGTAGTAGTTGAACAATCTTGTGGTTCTCACAATAGTGACAGGTTGGATATACTCTAAAAGTTATTTCCTAAATGGTACTCAGCATTGCAAATTAACAGTAAGATGTTTTACTTAAATAACAAGTTAATGGCGATTTTAAAATATTTTCTATCATTTCATTTTGTCATCTGAGGTAAGAAGATGGAAGTAAAGTTCATCTAAGAATGCATGTCGAAGAATTCTTAGAGCTAGATAAAAAATATTCCCCTTTGATTAGCTCTGAATAAAAAGGAAACAATGCAAGTCAATATCTTCTCTGAAATATGAGCTATAGCATGGCCCAACTCTCAGAAGATGGTTTTGAGTTTAGAGTCATAAGTAATAATATGAAGCTACTCATGTATTTATTTTATAGAAATAACCTGCTTTGATTAGTTGTTTACCAGATGAGGAATAATCTATCAAAATTATTCAACATTTTGGTATTGTGACACGACATTGTCTTCTACAAATGTATTGGACCACATTCATAGTTATCCTGTAGGCCTCAGATTGACATACCTGAACTCTAAAGTGTGTACTAGTCTCTCTTTCTGTTCTTAAGCCTAACAGAATGTTGGCTGGATGGTTGCCAGGTGACATGTGTTTGGGCCTAATGTGCCTAGTGTCTTTACTTTCCAGACTCAGGTACAATACATTGAGGTTGGGAGTGTTGGAGAGTTGAATTGCAATCAACATGGGTTTGTCTCCAGGCAGGAGGGATTTCCCCATTAGATCCCCATCCCAGGATCATCCCTAGCATGCATAACCAGTCCTAGCTAATGAAATAAATAGGATGGGCATGGAGAGTGAATCACATTCTCACCCTTAACTGGTCCCTCCAGGTAAGGGTGTAAACATGTTGGCTGGGTACTGTGGGCAGGCCTGTACTGCAGCTGGAAACACAGAACTAATTCTGTGGATAGATGGCAAATTTGGGTTCAACCACTGAATGTGGCTGGCCCAGCCCCTTGCTGAGCTTTGGAAATGAGAAACAATAATGGAGATCTCAAATGGGTGTTTTCTTCATCCTTGGCTTAATCTTTCAAGAGCTAAACTTTAGTCTCCTTGAGTACAAACTCATAAGTAGTTGAGACATTATTAATTGCACTAGGAAGAGAATCCAGTGCCATAGTATCCCTGGAATGAAGGAGATTTCCACACTAACCATTCTTAGGACTGCAAAGCCATTCTTATGCAGAATCGTGGAAAATACTCCACTCCCCTTATGCAGAATCCTAGTGGGAAAATATCCCACTCCATATGGATCCAACCTCCCCACTGGATGACTAAGCTGGCACCTAGGACAATTGGTGACATTTCTCTCTCTCTCTCTTTTTTTTTTTTTTTTTGCCCTTGTTAGTTCTCTCTTATTAAGTGGAGCATTTGTAACAAGTGAAGATAAAACAATGTGCAATTTGTTTAATTTACACTACACCTGATAAGACATCTCAAATTCATTTTACATATGTATTAAGAAGCTGTGAATCACAGTAAAGATATGAGAAGGACAGGAGGATGTAATCAATTCTTCCTCCATCCTGGATTGACTTTCCACCGAAGGTACACATCTATGTTTTAGGATTTTTCATAATGGAATTCCATATTACCCTTGAGTTTTTCCTAAAACTTTCTGGACTAAGGTAGTGTGTGTGTGTGTGTGGGGGGGGGGGGTAATGCTTCATAATTTCCAGGCTACTGAAATGAAAATGTTAGTTGAAATCATCAGATACTGCCATTCAATTATGTTCTGTGTTGTTAAGCCATGGGTAAAGTCAGATTTTTTATCTCTGAAAATCTTGCTGCTTTGACAATTCATATCAAGTGGAAAGTGAAAAATATATTCCATCTTTTAAGATTCCATGGATTGGCAGAAGACATATCTAATTATGGTATTTGATAGATATAAATGAATTATTTCCATGATAATTATTTGATAAGCTGAATGAATATCATTAAGTTATAAGGAGCCTAATCCTCTTCAACAATGTAGAAGGTAGAGATTTTATAGGGATTGATATGTGGCTAAAGAAAACGATGCTTTTATAGTTCCTAAATACTGACTTTTGAGACAAACACAGGTCTATGTCATTCGTTGCATTTCACTGGTCACCAGGTTTACTAGTTTTTTTTTTCATAATTTTAATAAAAACTTTGTGAAAGCTGTTAAGAGAATCAACTACAAGGAAATTCAAAAATAAATACTTATAAGTTTGGTTTATTCATATCTGCTTTCTCCCCAAATGCAGATAAATCTCTTTTATTTTCATCTTGCTCCCATATTATAAAAGATACTCTATCTAGATTTACTAACATGATAATATATTTCTGTGACACCTATGACCTGTGGTGGTATAAAAGTAAGTTTCCCTTAATGTGTATATTTTTGTTTGTGTAAGAGAGGATCTTATATAGCCTAGGGTGTCCTAAAACTCACAATGTATTAAAGTTTCACCTTGAATTCATATTCCTCCTAACTCTACTTCCCAAGTGCTGGGATTACAGGTATGTACCACCATGCCTGGCTCCTTATATGTTTTCTGAAGCAGACATTTAAAATTACAAGAGCTGGAGCTGGAGAGATGGCGTAGCGGTTAAGCGCTTGCCTGTGAAGCCTAAGGACCCCGGTTCGAGGCTCGGTTCCCCAGGTCCCACGTTAGCCAGATGCACAAGGGGGCGCACGCGTCTGGAGTTCGTTTGCAGAGGCTGGAAGCCCTGGCGCGCCCATTCTCTCTCTCTCCCTCTACCTGTCTTTCTCTCTGTGTCTGTCGCTCTCAAATAAAAATAAATAAAATTAAAAAAAAAATTACAAGAGCTGTTTCTGGAATTAGTTACTGGGCCATAGAGGTTCTGATCTCTAATGAGGTCTCTTTCCTCAGTTGTAGATTTAGGGGTAATTTCCACATTGTCATGCTTAGTTCTTGAAAGAATCTTTTATGTAGAAGTCTAGGGACCTGAGGTACCATAATATAATAATTTTATGTAAGATTAATTCCCCCTAGAACAGTAGAAAAGTAAAAATTATATTGAAAGAAATAAAAAGTAGGTATATTAGAATTCATAGCACTATATTAAGCGTAAATTTATTATTTATACCCAAAATAATGTTATCTTAATTAAGAGCCATTCCAAACAAAAATGGTAATCATTTCAGCTAAAGATGGGAAAAGGAGACTTTGAAAGTATGACTGTTGAGTTACCTTCATGTAAGCCGAAGCCATACATGTCACCTTCAGCTGTGCATGTAGTACAGCTAAGTACAGCACTGCTCTTTTGAAATTGTTGCCATTTTGTTCCTTATCAACTTGAGGAGCCAACTTTGACTTCGTAAAATATTACATTACAATCTAGTTGGTATTTATGACTTAATTTTTGGCATCCCCTTAAATTCTCTACCAAGATAGGTGCTTCCTCCTAGTCCTAGCTCTGCTTACAAACCTCTATTCTGGTACAAACCCCCACATTTAACCTCTTTTATCTTCTTTGATTAACCGTCCATCTCCTCCCCTCTTTTATCCCAGCCCTGAACCAATGGGAAGATAATCTATTTCAAGTACCTCTAAAGCTAAGAATTTAAACTGCTAATAAATACATGAGACAAGCTATTACAAATTGTAAGTCTGGCATATTTAGCCCTAAAAGTCTCTTCTAATCTCCTTTGGCATACCATTTTGCTTGAAGCTAAAAATTTAACTAGACAAGCACATGAAAAAAAAAGATAAATTTTCCTTTCACTCCCCCAATTCTGATGTTGCATACAGAAGGGAAAAATCCACATTAAAACAAAACATGAAGTTCCCAAATCTCATGAAATGTTTGCTCTTTCGAAACAGAAATAATAATAAATATTTTCACGTTCTTGGTTTTACACTCTTTGGAGAACTTTTACTTTTCTCCTCCAAATTAAACTGTGTGTTGTTGCCACTTGGCCTCACAGGAATCTAAAGTTTTATTTAGGCATGTGAACTGCAGGCAAAGAACAGAGGCTTCAGAAAGAAATCAAAGGTCTGTAGAAAAGACAGAGTTTGGCATACCACAGGCTTTCTCTTGGGATATGATGCCCAGAAATCTGCTGTCTCATAGACATCAAGGAAATATGTCATGATGCCTGATTTAGAAGCTTGGAAGTAGCAGTGAATGACCCAAATTGGGAAGGTAAAAGTAGCCTAATAGTAATTATTAACATTAGTTAAGCATTCTTTATTAACTAGATCCTAAAACATACAACTCAATATTTTGTGGTGTTTTTCATCTTCAATTTACAGATGAGGAAACTGAATCATAGAGACATTAATTAATGGACCACAAACTGTACAACTGATAGTGGCAGAGCCTCATAAGCCATGCAACCAGGACGATAACTATAATCTTGACTACAGTGATCTTTTGTCACCGTAACCCTGCATTAGTAATTTTTACTTTGCTGCCACCCCTCTTTCTGCCACTTAAGGGAAGCTGTTTAGCATCCTTATTGTGTCTCCAGACACAAGACACATTCGGTGTTTGGGCCAAATCCTGATGCTACACCCAGACCTGGCTATAGCCTCACTCTACCCAGGTGCCCCACAAGTCTTTGATTTTTCTTAGAAGTCACCTTGAGACTGTCATCCACTCCCTTTTCTCCAAACTCCAAATGGATTTATGACCTACAAAGGCACTTTTTGAAGGTCAAAACCCACCCTGCCATAGTCCTCATGGGATTGTAAATATAGAGTATCCAATGCACTAGATCTGAACCAGAGAACCAGAGGTACTGAGGTTCAGTTTCTTATTAGAATCACATGGGAGCTGTTATAAACCTGAGGGTCCAGACTACAACCCAGAATAAATGAACAAGCATCTTGGTGGGATGAGAGAGTTCACAGTGTCCTTTACAACACCAAAGTGATTGGATCATTGAATCTTGCGCTCTTTTGTATACTAAAATGCAGGCCTCCTCCAACAGATATGGATGCATGTAAAGCAATCAAATGCCTTGATATTAAGCCTTTTCTACTCCAAATGTGGCTCACAGGCCAGTAGTAACAGTACCATGGAAGAACTGGTTGGAAATGTAGACTCTTAGACCTCCTATTCAATATGACCTAATTAGAAGCATGCTGCCCAGATCTGCTTGTGTTTTCTATCCACAGGAAGCTTAAGAAACCTAAGTTTAAGTCAAAGGAGACCACCTACAGCTTGAAAGGTTAATGTTCTCAGGCCTCAGAATGTCACTAAAATTAATATTCACACACACACACACACACACACACACACACACACACACACACACACACAGAGAGAGAGAGAGAGAGAAAGAGAGAGAGAGAGAGAGAGAGAGAGAGTGTGTTTCACTTTGTGGCATCATTATCATCCTTCTGGACTATTCTTTGGCTTGTTTGTAGAGGAAAATAAATAAACAACAACAACAAAAAATCCTTTTCTTGTCCACTTTACAAAGTCAATCTTACGGGATAAAGAAGAAAAAGGACTGGACAATTGTGTAAGTTGCACGGACTTATTCCTAAGAGGAGAGGAAGAAAGTTTTGGTTTTTACCCTGACCATTTGTAATGCCAAAAGCTTATTTTAAGATCACATACAAATCCTATGAATGCACCCATCTAATGTTTCCACACAAAAGGAAAAAGTTGACCAATCAAAATCTGTTTTATTTTCCCTTCCAGGTGTGTTTTGTGGTCTTTTCAAAGGGTAGCAACAAAATTTTACCAATTCACCTTAATGAAGGATTCATAAATAAAATTGCCACCATATTTGTTGTCATACCCACAGGAGAGAATAAGTAAGTTCATTAAATTCTTGTGGCATATTACCTGTTGAGACTAAAAGCCATTTGTTAAGTTTAAATTAGAACTTACACCTTGATGAGATAGAAATCTAGGAAAAACATTAAGTGCTGGTCGAATTCTCCAACATGAAAACAAGATGAAATGCCAGCCCATTTATCTTTCAAGTATATTTGTATTCAATCATGGCTCTTGAGACTTGAATCCAAGCAGAACTTCTTGCTTGAACCAGAATTTGGCTTGATAATGATTGGCACAGATATGGATTTTTCAAAGTGCACTTGAAAGGGTGATCTGATTACAAGACATGCCCTGTTCAGCTGAAATTGGAGTGAAGCTGAATTTAGCAGAGCTATTAATATAATTGCCTGGGAAGAAAAAAGGTTCAACAATGTCTAATTCTTTTTCATTAAATTTCTATAAGTACTATAATTTATATTACCACCTGAAATAATTTAAAGTAAAAGCAAATAATCAAATTCATTATTAGCATACTAAATAGGTTATGTTAGTCATTTTTGTGTAATATACAACCAAATCAAACATATATGGCTAAAAAGAAAAAAAATGCTATGAACGAGGTTAAGATATGTCACTGATTATAAGATAAATCTCAAGTTCAAGATGATGAAACAGAGGTAAATTTGTCTTAGACATGCTGAATTCCAGTAGCTTATAAGCATAGCATCAACAATACAGAGAACAACACTAATTTTTCCTGACAGAAGTTCAAGATGTGTTGTTTTAGCAGCAATAATGCTTCTGGCTAATGCAGCAATATTACCCTCTACCTGACTTTTTCCAATCACATACACACACAGAGAGAGAGAGAGAGAGAGAGAGAGAGGGAGAGCCTGTGAAGCAACTGGTGGAATTAACCATAAAATCTGACTAATGCAACAATTTTGTGCTCCTTTAAGGGCAAAGTGACAGCAAACCATACCCTAAGTCATTCCGCATTCCAAACTTGGGTGAACACAGAGCTCAGTGAGCATTTTCTCTGTTTTTTTTTTTTTTTTTCGTTTTATTTTATTTGCAAGCAGCAAGAGACAGAGAAGGGTGAGGGAGAGAGAGAGAGAAGGAAAGAAAGAAAGAAGAAAAGGAAGGAAAGAAGGAAGGAAGGAAGGAAGGAAGGAAGGAAGGAAGGAAGGAAGGAAGGAAGGAAGGGAGGGAGGGAGGGTGTGACAGGGTCTCTAGCCACTGCAAACAAACTCCAGATGCATCTGCCATTTAGTGCATCTGGGTACTGGGGAATCTAACTCAGGTTGTAAGTTTTCAGGCAAATACCTTAACTGCTGAGCCATCTTTCCAGCCATTAAGTAAGTATGCATTTTTCTTTAAAAGAATACTAGCTTATGAAGAACAGGACAGGCAGCACAGTGCATACTTCTAGTTTTAAATGGGCAACTAGGCTGCCTCAAAGGCTCGGTGGTTTGCAACCATGGTAAAGCTGCACAAATGAGACATCTCCTGACACAGCCTCACAGGGGACTAAGCACATTTATCAAGACTTCAGGGTGGGGTAGATGATTCAGTGGCTAAACATGCTTACTTCATGAGCAACTGGAGTTCAGATCCCTAGAATCCACAAGTACTAGATGGAAAGTGCAGACAGGAAAATCACAATCTCATGGGGCAACTAACCTGGCTTACACAGTAGTAAAAACAAGAAGGATCAAGGCTCAAACCAGCTGGAAGGTTAGGACCGACACCCTGATGCTGTCCTTTGACCTCCATACGTGCACTATGGCATATGTACACACACACACACACACACACACACACACACACAAAAGGGGGGAGACCCTGTAATTAGAATAATGTGACCATAGTCCATTGAGCTTTGTGTGAGTGATTTAGTGTTTTCCCAGAAAACGCATGCAAAAGGGTTTCAGGGTGCGAGAGAAAGCTCAAAGCACACCAGCATAATCTTCTAAAATGGTTTCTGGTCTATGCTACATTGATACACCAAAAAATTCGCTCTTCAGGTGGATTGATCAGAATTACCAGAAAGTTGCCCAAACTCCCACTCTGTCATTCTGCATGGAGTAGGTGAGTACGTCTAATTCTTTAGAAACAAAACTAGAAATGTCCACGTGTCTTTAGCAACTAGAAAACTGCCAATACTCACGATGATTGGGAAGCTTTTCTTCTGAGCAGGTAGTCCACGACATCAGGATCAGTCTCTAACAGGCTGATCAGCACTTCATTCTGGAGATCTGGGGGAACCTGGGGGAGACAAACATTGAAGCCTAAGTGAAACCACCCCCAAAAGATGCACATATAGACTTCAAAGTCATAAGAAAGAAAACTTACACACAGCCAGACAGCTGACCTAAGTCTCAGGATAAGCTAGGAGATAATCACACTAGTCGCAGTCAATCTAAAATGTCAACTCTCAGATGTCTGGAAGACACGACCTAGTCATTAGGATGCCTTTGTTGCTCAGACTAGATTTTCTTGGCTTTGAGTAAGCTAAATATCATGGTTAAGAGGAATGGTGTCCATAATTAATTTTCCAAATGGGAATACTTTCTAGAGCTCATATTTTGAACTATGCCAGACAAGCATTAACTATGATTGTCTTCACATGTGATCAGTTTATTGAGTGGACAGGCCCTTGAGCCTGACCCTTTGAATTCTAGCTCCACCATTATTAGTTGTGGGACATTTACCAAGGTGCAACAAGGATCATTCATTGTCTCTTTCTTCATCTGTAATGCTCACCACAGAGAGTTGCTGTGGTGACTAAATGGCTCATTTCATGTTGAGAATTTAGAACAGAAACTGGTCTATAGTAAATACGCTGAAAAGAAACAATGCTGATCCACCCTCTACATAGGCCAGGATTCTCCAGTGCCTGTCTTTTTGCCTTTGTTGTACCCTAGTTCCTTGGCAGTTAAATGCTTCTCATTTCATAATTTTACTTACATCCAGTAGAACTCTATACACCTAACACAATCTTTCTCTAAGTGTAATCCACAGTGCATTGGAAGATGTCTCTCAGTTACCTAAGTGGAAGTGTCCTATGAGAGAAGATTGAACCCAGCTCTGATTGACAGGTTTTTATCCCATATTTACTGTAAGCTCATGCAGAAGCAACTCATATTATTAGGGGAATATATATCTTCAGTCTGATTCTCTCACACATAGGTTTAGAAAGTAGTTTAAAACACAGGATGGGGGCTGGAGAGATGGCTTATCTATTTAGGCACTTGCCTGCAAAGCCAAAGGACCCAGGTTCTATTCCTCAGGACCCATGTAAGGCAGATGCACAATGGGGAGCATGCATCTGGTGTTCATCTGCAGCAGCTGGAGGCTCTGGCATGCCCATTCTCTCTCTCTCTCTCCCTGCCTATTTCTCTCTCTCTCAAATAAATATGAATTATGTGTATATATATATATATATATATATATATATATATATATATACACATACACACACACTCATGTGTGTGTGTGTGTGTGTGTGTGTGTGTGTATGTATATCACAGGAGGGCCAGAGAGATGACTTAGTGGTTAAGGAGCTTGCCTGTGAAGCCAAAGGACCCAGGATCCATTTCCCTAGATCCACGTAAGCTAAATACACAAGGTGGTACATTCATCTTGAGTTCATTTGTAATGGGTGAAGGTCCTAGTTCACCCATTCTCTGTCTTTCCATCTCTCTGTCTCTCTCCAAATTAAAACACACACACACACACACACAGGAACAAGTCTTCTGAGAGTAAGTGGTTGGAAGAATTTGCATTTTGTCTCTTGCAGAATTCAACTGTTCTTGAATTCTGAGAAGCTGGAAACAATCTTACTAACAAAAGCAGGAATGAGAAGGCATGAAAACACTTTCCTTCTCCCATAAATCTGTTCTTCCTACTTCATTCTGAATCTTCAGGAATGACATTGCTAAACCCTGGTTACATGGCTAAAACTTTCAGAGGTGACTCTTAGCCACTTGGTGTCTTCTTCCTTAGCTCCCATCCAGAGCCAGGAGGTCTACTTGACTCCCCCCCTATTACTTCTTCCCTTTCCTTTCATTCCAAATTCAGAGCCTGCAGTTCAGGCCTTCATTACTCCTTTGTAGTGCTCATCTGTTGGCCATTACAACTCTCTCTTTCCCTCATCTTATAAAAATTATATCCTAATTTCTCGTTGGCAAACAACCTACTCACTAACCCTTGACTCCAGGGTAAAGTGTGCATCCTAATAGAAGTCAGACAATCATTGTATTCCACAACACCACAGCAGCTAAATAAATTGGCACGTGGCTTCACTAGCCATGAGAATGACACCAGGGCTTCTGAGAGGAGAGACAGGACCAACACCAATATAAGGCTTGAGCATTGTACTGAGCCATATTGAGCCACAAGCAAGCCATGAGAAATGGAGAAAGAATGATCGGGAAGATGGATAGCTGGATAATGTCCTTGCCTTGCAAGCATGAGGAACCAAGTTCAATCCCCAGAACCCACATTAAAATTCTGGGCATGGTGGCACATGCTTGTAGTCCCAGTGCTATGTAGGAGGAATCCTAGTACTTGCTGCTAGCCTAGCTGAATAAGTCAATCCCAGGTTAAATGAGAGACCTGTCTCAAAAATTTAAGGGGACCAATGACTAATGATAATTGATTTCTGGCTACCACGTGCATGAGCACACATGTGTATATGTGTGCTGCTGCATGTGAACATGTGTGCTCATGCATGTGGCAGCCAGAAATGAGGGCTGGAGAGATGACTCAGTGGTTAAAAGTGTTTGCTTATAAAGCCTGATGGCCTGGGTTTCATTCCCCAGTACCCACATAAAGCTATATACACAAACTGGCACATGAATCTGAAGTTCATTTGCAGTGGCAAGAGGTCTTGGTGTGCTAATTCTCTCTCTCTCTCTTCCTCTCTGCTGGCAAATAAATAAATAAATAATTTTTTAAAAAAATAAGAAATGAGAGAGAAGGGATGAAAAGAGAGGAATCTCCATAATGTTTGAGTCCTGAAAGTGCATTTAAACATTATTTATTTATTTATTTATTTATTCATTTACTTATTGGCAAGGAGAGAGAGAGAGAAAATGAATATGGGGGGCACCAGGGCCTCCAATTGCTGCAAATGAACTCCAGATGTATGGGCCACTTTGTGGGTACTGGGGAATCAAACCCAGGTTGCTAGGCTTTAAAGCCAAGTACACTTAGCAATTTTTTCAGCCCTCAAGGTACATTTGATTATCATATTTTCAGGTATCTTGAACCTCCAAATCTCTAAACCTGGATTGTGTTTATAGAGTGGGAAAAATACATCCTTAGTGGGCCTTTGATATAGAAGCTTGCTAATTTGCATAGTATTTCCTTAAAATGTGAATCAAATGTCTTCATGTGTCTGTCTGGTCTGAGCAAAAGCCTGGTCAAAGCTCTTCAGCTGAAGCCCTCCACTTGCTTGCTGTCCTCAGTTATGGCATTCCCATGTTAGCCCATGGCATGGCCCCCAACACCCTCTACTTCAGCATAACTAGGCTTCTCTTTCTGGCCTTCTCCCATCTTTGTTCCTTTCATTCATTATATAGATATTTGGTCACAGCTTACAGAGTGCTGGACAAGGGATGTAGTTAGTTGCAAACCAAGCAGACAAGAATCCTTGTTCTCATGAAGCTGACAATCTGTATGGGAAGATAGGTATGAACAAGTATGCAAGGAAAGCATAGCATTCGTCCTGAGGAGAAAAACATGGCAAAGAAGCGTGACAGGAGATGTTGGAGGAGGTGCCATTAAAAAAATTTTTTTGTTTATTTTTATTTATTTATTTAAGAGCAACAGACAGAGAGAAAGTGGGAGAGGGAAGAGAGAGAGAGAGAATGGGCGTACCAGGGCCTCCAGCCCCTGCAAATGATCTCCAGATGCATGCGCCCCCTTGTGCATCTGGCTAACGTGGGTCCTGGGGAATCAAGCCTCAAACTGGGATCCTTAGGCTTCACAGGCAAGTGCTTAACTGCTACGCCATCTCTCCAGCCCAGGTGCCTTTTTAAATAGGATGATCAGATTACAAAAAGGCTTACATTTTTGAAGAGAACCGAAGTTGGAGAAAATTGTGCCAGGCAGAAGGAAGAAAATAATACTAATGGTCTTGAATGAAGGCCAGTGAAAAGTTAGTGAGGCTGGAGAGAGTGAGGAAGAGGTGGATGGTAGGAGGGGAGCAGCTAATGTGGTGGAGTCCTTGGGGTCATGATATGGACTTCTGTTCTGATTCAAAATAGGTGAGCGAGCCACTAGAGATTTTGAACTGATCACAGAAATGGAGAGAGAGAGAGAGAGAGAGAGAGAGAGAGAGAGAGAGAGAGGGAGAGAGAGAGAGAGAGAGAGAGAGAAGCTGGGGAGATGGGTAGCAGTGTGTGCCTATAATATATGAGCTGGAAATGTGAAGACAGAAGGACCCCTTGGACTTGCTAACTAGCTAGTCTAGTTCAATGGTTGAGTTCTGGGTTCAGTGAGAGACCTTGTCTCAATAGCTTAGTGGTTAAGGCGCTTGCCTTTGAGGCCTAAGGACCCATATTCGACTCTCCAGATCCCACATAAGCCAGATGCACAAGGTGACACAAGCATGCAAGATCACACATGCCCAAAAGATGACACACACATCAGGAGTTCAACTGAAGGCTTCAGGCCCTAGCATGCCAGTTCTCTGGCTCTCTCACTTGCTCTCTTTCTCTCTCATAAAAATTTTTAAAAAAGGAAGTTAATCACAACAGTTGCTCAGTGGAGAGTGGATTTCAAGAAACGCATGGGGAGAACAAACAGGAAACATTGATGGGTCCAGGTCAGTAATGATGGTGCTGGACTCAGAAACTGACATTATGAAACATGTTTCAGTGCTGAATATGATGAAGATGGCATAATTGGATGAAGAGAAAGAGAATGAGAGGGAGAGAAATAAAGGATGGTTTTAACTTTTGGGACCCAGGCAGCTATCAGGATGCAGTTGCTATAGATTGACTTGGAGACACTCCAAGAGGTAAAGGCATGGGGGGAATGTTCTGGAGTTTAGCTTTTGATATGATACTGTTGAAAGGATTGTGAGATATTCAGATGGAAATATCCAGTATGGATCTGGAAAGAAGAACTTAGAGCATGGGGATAGGTCTGTCTGGAAAAAGAAATATGGGCAAGACATATAAGTGGCATTTAAAGCCTGGTGATTCAGTGCTATGACCTGAGAGTTAAAAAGGAGAGAGAAGAAAAGGGCAGGACTTTTAGGTCAAGGAAGATAGACTGTATTCTCTTACTTTATTGAGTAACTTAAACAAATAAAAGCTCAACATTTTTATTGCATTTATTCAAACACCATGACCCAACAGACATAGACTACTATATCTGTTATTTAAAAAGTAATATTTAAATGGAAAAGTTGAGAAAGGAGAAAATACTTTTAAAATACATAAACACCAGCAGAGCATTTTGGAGCAACTCTGTAATTCTAATACTAGGGAGGCTGAAGCAGGAGACATGAGTTTAAGGCCAGTTTGGGTTATTTAGAACAGAATTTGGAATCTCAGCAAAGGAGCACTTGCCTTCTACTAGGCAAGACCCTGGGTTTGGTGTGAAACAGTGGAGAAAAATGAAACAGAAAGAATTTAAAAACAGAAAAGCAAAAATAATGTAGGCCAAGAATGTATACTTTGAATTATTTTTTAAAATTGTTCATTTTCATTTATTTATTTGAGAGATAGAGAGAGAGAGAGAGAGAGAGAGAGAGAGAGAGAGAGAGAGAGAGAGAGAGAGAAAATGGGTGTGCCAACTCCAGACATGTGCGCCCCCTTGTGCATCTGGAAAACGTGGGTCCTGGGGAATCAAGCCTCGAACCAGGGTCCTTAGGCTTCACAGGCAAGTGCTTAACCGCTAAGCCATCTCTCCAGCCCTTGAATTAATTACTTTTTTTGTTTATTTATTTATTTGATAGTGACAGACACAGAAAGAAAGGCAGATATATGTAGAGATAATGGGCGTGCCAGGCCTCCAGCCACTGCAAATGAATTTCAGACGTGTGCGCCCCCTTGTGCATCTGGCAAATGTGGGTCCTGGGGAATCAACCCTGGAACCAGGGTCCTTAGGCTTCACAGGCAAGCCCTTAACTGCTAAGCCATCTCTCCATCCCTTGAATTAATTTTTAAAAGAAACCATTTACCAGCAAATTAAGAAAAGTGCTTGTATAGTCATTCAGTTAATTTAATTTAAAATTTGTTATGCTTAAAACATGTGATACATTTTTTTGTCCAAGCACCAATCCATTGCCATTGAAAGAACACAAAAGAGTTCATATCCTTTGGATTGGTACAAGTATTATAATACTAATATATTTTTTAAAAATATGGGTGCTAAAGAAATGGCTTCATGGTTAAAGGTGCTTGCTTGCAAAGCCCAGTGGCCCAGGTTCTATTTTCTGTTCCCACATAAAGCCAGCTGCACAAAGGAGTGCATTTGTCTGGAGGTTGCAGTGGCAAGAGGCCTTGGCATGCCTATTCTCCCCCACCTCTGCTTGCAAATAATAAATTAAAAAGTATACAGGATATGGCTAATGGAATAATATCAGTGTGGGTTATTAGGATAACTTGGCTTATTAGAATAGATACAGGTAGTATACTTATTTTGAAGTCAACTGTCCATACATTTTTGTTAACTATCTTGTTTTTTACTTTTTTACTCATTCAACTAGGTTTGACTGCCAAAAACTATAATTATTGAGGATTATTTTATATCGCATACATGACTTTTACTTTCACTTGTTACCAATGTAAATAAAATGGGTCAGGGCTTTAAATATATATATAATTTCATACTTTCTTTTTTGGTTTTTCAAGGTGGGGTCTCGCTCTAGCCTAGGCTGACCTGGAATTCACTGTGGAGTCTCAGGGTGGCCTCGAACTCACAGCAATCCTCCTACCTCTGCCTTCTAAGTGCTGGGATTAAAGGCGTGCCACCATGCCTGGCTTAATATATGTCATTTCTTTAAAAGGCCTATGATACCATTTTGGTCTTGAAACACTCTTTCCCTATAAAGAAAATTATATAGTTAAAAATGTGGGTCCTGGGCTGGAGAGATGGATTAGCAGTTAAGGTTTGATTTGCCAATACCCACATAAGCCAGATGTTCAAGGTGGTGCATCATCTGGAGTTAGATTGCAGTGGCTAGAGGTTCTGGCATGCCCATTGTCTCACACTCTCCCCTCCCTCTTTCTCTCTCAAATAAGTAAATAAATAGATTAATAAAACTTAAAAATGTAGATCCAGGTATTACCAAGAGGGTTGATGATATTCTACTATGTATTATGCCAAATGACTATAGTGCTGAGAATGCATTAATTAATTTCATTTATATCCCATCTTTGTTACAAAATGAATTAGGGAAATTTCAGAAATACATAAGGTAAAGTCATAACTCTTTTTTATAAAGAATAGTTCAGAAAACAAGGGCTGTGAGAAAAGGAGGTAGGGAAATTGAAATGCCTGGAGCTATTTTCTTTCTTTCTTTTTTGGACATAGGGATGTACTCTAGACCAGCAGTCTCAGAGTGACCTCAAACTCATGGCAATCCTCCTACCTCTGCCTCCCAAGGGCTAGGATTAAAGGCATGTGCCACCACGCCCAGCTTCCATGATGTTTTAATCATCCATCTCTTTTCTTTTTTAAAATATTTAATTAATTTATTTATTTAAGTGAGATAAAGGGGAGGGGGGAAGGAGAGGGAGAGAGAGAAAGAGAGAGAGAGAGGGAGGGAGAATAGGCATGCCACAGCATCCAGCCACTGCAACGGAACTCCAGACGCATCCGCCCCTTGTGCATCTGGCCTATATGGGTCCTGGACAATCGAACTAGGATCCTTTGGCTTTGCAGGCAAGCACCTTAACTGCTAAGCCATCTCTTCATCCTTCATTCATCTTTTTTTTCCCATAATTGTACACTTAATTTCCTAGCATTTAATTAAAAATTCAAACTACAAATTCAGTACAATTGGATGGGCAATCATTTTCTATTCATTTAGGTATTTAACAGAGAAAAAATAGCAGCAGCTTAAGAGAAGCTAAGAAAGTGATAACCAGAATCCCAGCTCCTAAAAAGATGTGTAATAATGAATGTTATTTCCTATCAGTTATTTACGTGGCTTTTGTTTCTGTGCTAAATGCATTAATAAAAAAATGAATGCCCATCTAGGCCATTCTCTTCTGGACACCATTTCGGGAGCTGGAATGTCTAAATAGTATCTGACTGAGTTTCTAATCTATGAGGCCTAGTTCTGGCTCTGCTGCTTAACATTAAAGTGAACTCAGATACACCAGCAACCTTGCTTAAGACTCTGTAGCCACATCTGTGATTCTGACCCACGCTTATCCTGTCTATCCCATTTTCCTTACTGCATGAGTATCAAAAATGCAAAAATAAAAATCAAAAATTTGAAAATACCTTATCTATTGCAAAGAGTGCTAGTAGTAAAAATGTCTTACTAGAAACAGATAAATTATGGGGGCAGGGGAGATGGGTCAGTAAGTGAAATGGTTGTCATGCAAACATAAGGACATGCATTTGAATCTCCAGGATCCAGATAAAAGACGGGCATGGTATTGTGCACTTCTAACCCCAGCACTGGATAGGCAGAAGTAGAAGGATCTTCCAGGCTTCCTAGGTAACTGGTCTAGCTGAATCAATGAGCTCCAGGTTCAATGAGACCCTGTCTCAAAGATTAGGGTAAAGGACAAGTGTTATCTACTTATAGCCCCAACACACTTGCACACAGACCTGCATGTGAACTCTCACACATATGTGCCCACACACATATGGACATGCATATATACACATGCATAGCACACACATATACATGTGAAAAAAGAGAAATGTTATGTGTACCAGGCCTGCACAATATTGGGCCCATCAACATTTCCACAGTGATGATGAAGGAGGGCAAATGCAGGACATTGAATAGAAGAAGGAATGGTTGGAAAGAAGAAGAGGTTTTGTGGAGTTGAGGCATGGGATGAGGAGACTGAAGAAGGCAATAGGAGGAGATTATGATCAAAATATATTATGCACATGTTTGAAAAATGTCAATAAAAATTAAAAAGGGAGACAGGTTATTGAGTTAAAATTTTAACAGAAACAGATAAACATAGATAACATGAAGAATGCACAGTGTTGGTACTGTTTATTTTGCCATCTTTTTTTCTTTTCTTAAGTAGCAATCCACCATCCCCATCTCTATTTCTGCTGGTGGGAAATAGCTTAATGCAATGGTCCCAAAACTCTAGCATTCCCCCCCTTCTATGCTTTCGATCAGACCTAACCTTTCTCTGAGAAAAAGGGATGCATGAGAGGAAATGTCTTTCCTTGTTAAGCAATCTGATAACATCGCTTTCTATCAAAATCTCAATTGGGCTTTAGTCAACTATTTTGTGATTTAGGAGATTTAGGATATTTTTTTCAGGTTACCATTTATGGTTGCATTTATCTGGTGACTCAACTCCTTAGATTTTAACGTGTTCTTTCAAAGTATGTTATTCCAAAAATCAAAAGAACTTTGTACTCTCTTGCTTCAGAGAAAAAAATGTAAACGCTACACATATGAAGGAAGAAAACTGTCACAATTAAAATCTTCTCAATCAAATTAAAAATGAAACCATGAATGATTGCTCAGAGTGTAACTACTGTGAGGTAGTTCATTCCATAAACCACTGAGAGGGAAAAATGGCACAAGTTTTCTCCATTTAATAAGTCACTGTAACAAACCATTAACATCTCTATGAAGAGCAGTACCCAGAGCCCACTGTACATGCCGCTGGGTGTTCCACACTGGGGTCCACCACTTTGCACTTGACCAAGAAGGATGCTTTGACATTCAGATTCTAACACTCCCTGGCAAAAGTAAATATCACTGGAAATCACAATGTCAGTTTTTTTTTTTCTTCTTGTTAGCAGATACACAAATAAATCACTGGCTGTTAATAGGAGCAAAAACCTCACATAAGGGCAAAATCACCCTAGAACTTTTGTGTGGCTGTTTGTGACAGGTTTTAATAATTCAGGGGGATCTTGGTGCATTTGGAGGATCATAATGAATTAAATTCACAATGAAATTTTGGGGGGCAGTGTTTGTGAGAGAGAGGGGGTGCACATGTTTATGGAGGTCTTAAGATCACTTCAGATGTGGGCCCTCATCTCACTGCTTTCTCCAGGCCAGTGGCCCACAGATTATAGAGTGATATTCCTGTCTTCTGCTTGTCTTCTAATCCTAGCTGTGCTCTAGGATTACAAATGCTAGGAGTACATCATTCTACAGCGTCAGGCTTTTAGCATGGGTGCTGGCAAACCTCAACTCAGGTACTCATGCTGCTATGGTAAGCACTTTATCTGGTGAGCCGTCTTCCCAGGCCCTCTTCTTTTGAATCAAAGTCTCATTCTGTCACTTAAGCTGGCATGGATCACACCATGTATTTCAAGCTGGCTTCAGATTCATAGAAATCTTTCTGCTTCAGCCTCCTGAGTGCTGGGATTATAGGCATGAGCCACCATACTCTACCTTCAGGACTTATTGGCATCTTAGGGAACCAATGCAGTGGACTCAAGGAACTATTATGGAGGATGGCTTAAAAAATGTAAAAGAAGAAAAGTTAGCAGGAAGTGTTGCACAGCAATAGCCAAAAGGCTATGGGCACAGCTCAGAAGCAGGATACTTTTCTTCCTTCTAACCTGTATATGACTTCAGGAGTGATCTGTCTTTAGAGACAGGCACAGGTGAGTAACCTCTAGCAGGAACACAGACTGGCTGCTAAACCCATCTGCTAGCCTGAATATCAAGTGGTTGGGTGAGATCATTAGTCCAGAGGCATCAATGTTGTTAAAGGTCTCTTTCCCTCCCCATTCTCTCTTTTTTTTGTCCACCTGAAGTGCTATATCAAAGTGCCTCTATTTTTTTTTTTATTTGAGGAGGCATCATTATACTATAGGAATAGCTCACTTAGCACCTACATGGCATGAGCATAGAAACTTGCCTTATTTCTCATGGAATGGTCGAATAATGATAAAATTTAGATAAGTTGATGATGTATGGAATGACTAGCTCAACCCCGGCACATAGACAATGTTTTCTTTTTTTTTTTAAATCTATTACAAAGGAAATTGAAATCATATAATTATTGGGATATATGGCAAGGGGCTGGCTCTTGTTTGATGTCATGGATGACTACTTGACTCCTCTTAACTTGGCATACAAAAGAGGTTATTAAAAAAAAAAAACAATTTCAGCAGGTAATGAAGAGAACACAAAGAAAAGTTTGGCTCCTGAGCTTGGAATCCTTGGCATTGACCCTTGCTCCAAGTGGTGTTCACTTTAAATTTCCCATGTGTGTGGAGCTGGTCCCCAGCTTGGGATGGATGACAAGCAGTGGAATGGGAATGTGATAGCTTTCCCATATCTCCACTGCACTGAAAACTTTTCCACAGCTTCTGAGAGTGTTGGCTTTTCCTTCTTGCCCTTCTCTGAAAAAATCCTAGTAGGAGTCATGTAACATTGGCCCTTACCACTAGCTGACAGCATTCTCCACTGTGCTCTGAAGCACTTCTTAGTTATAAGAACAGCAAAACATTTTCTCTGAGACTCTCAATATCATTTACAGAATCAATTTCTTTCAGAAAAATTAGTGTGTCAATGACTGAGATAATGAATGCTTTATATTTGGAACACCAGTGATCCTTTCTACAAATAAATGATGCTTATCTTCTATTTCAGGGTTTTCAGAAAGTACAATTTTATGTTAAATTTATTTTTTTTTCAATAGTTGACAGAAATGGAGGGTCATGAGTTCGAGGTTTAAAAACTGAAGAGGTACAGGCAATGAATCAAAACAACAAAAGTACCCTTTTTTTTCTAGAAAAAAGAGTTTCATTGTTTATGCAATAAGTAATTACTGAACACTATCTTCTGCCAAATACTTTCTAGATGTGGATGCCAGTGAACAGAACACCCCCACCCTACTTTTCACCAGGTATGATAGTACATGCCTTGCAATCCCAGCACTTAGGAGGCTAAAGGAGGAAGATTGAGAGCAGAAGACCAACCTAGTCTGAAAAAACAACCAAACAAAACATTCACTGTCTTTTTGTTTGCATTCTACCAGGTTTAAGTAAGCCCATGGATGAGTAAATTATAGAGTGAGTAAAAAGATGGTCAGTGTTAGGGAAAGAAGGAAATGAGGGCAGGGTCAGAGATTAGTTGACTATTCATATGGGGAGCATGCAACAGTGTCATCTTCCATGTTCAGATGGACTTATTTCAGTGCCCAGTAAATGCCAGTTCTATCCCATATACCTTTAAATATTATTTCTAAGTTTCTCAATGATCTTGTAAAGTAGGTCCCATCATCTAATTTTTAAAATTATTTTATTTATTTGTGTGTGTGTGTGTGTGTGTGTGTGTGTGTGTGAGAGAGAGAGAGAGAGAGAGAGAGAGAGAGAGAGAGAGAGAGAGAGAGAGAGAATGGGCAAACAAACTACAGACTCAGGTGCCACCTTGTGCGTCTGGCTTTATGAAGGTACTGGGGAATTGAACCTGATTCCTTTGGCTTTGCAGCAAGTGCCTTAACTGCTAAGCCATCTTTCCAGCCCCCATCATCTAATTTTTTAAATAGAAGGAAAATGAAAGCTTAAGGAAGTTAAGCAGAGGAATCTAGGCTATATAACAGCAATCAATGGCCGAGTAATCATGATTTTTTTTTCCCATTCTATGTTACATAAGATATGGTTTCCCAAGGAATGGTTGTATTGAAGCAAGGTTATCTTTGCTGGGACTAAACCCCTGTCCAGAGCAGTGTATGGGAGGAAACGGATTATTTCAGGCTTAAAGTTTTGAGGGAAGCTTCATCATGGCAGAGGAAGCTGGCTCACTTCTTCACACGTTAGCAGCAAAGAAAGAACAACAAGGAAAAATTAGTTCTGAACATCCAGTGGACTAAACTTAACAATCTCAAGGTCTGTCTCTAGTGATACACATCTTTCAGCCAAAATCCAGCTCCTAAAGTCTCCACTAGTTGGGTGACTAAGTAGGAGGCTTAATAACAAACAATTGTGGGCATGGGGTACATTTTACCTTTAAACTACCACAGATAGAAATCTAGTTAAACCTCCAAGAGGAATTCATTAGAAAGTGCCAATTTCTGGGCTCCATGCCAGTACTATTCAATTCAGTTCTTTGGATTGTGGCCTAGGAATCTAGATGTCTCGTAAGTCTCATTGCAAACTCTGCTGCTCACTGAAGTTGAAAACCATTACTATAATCCACTGCCTTGGCCTTTTTTTAGTGTTCTAAATTCAAAACACTCAATATCTCAATTAATGACAAACCATAGCCCAGGCTACCTTGGAACTCATGCTTTAGCCCATGCTGGCCCCATGCCCATTGAGATCCTCCTGCCTTAGCACCGTCAGTGCTTACACTACAGGTGTGAGTCACTGCATTTAGCTTTACATTAACCTTTAAAATCAATGGACATGAGGGTTGCCGTCATAACCTATTTCCAGCTCTAAGATTTCCAAACCAGTGTGGAAGATGCAAACAAGTAGAACAAAAGACCATCAAAACCTAAGCTCTATATACATTTTTATTTTTGTGGTTTTGGGAGACAGAACCCATGATCTCATGCATACTAGGCAAGAGCATTTCCAGTGAGCTATAACCCCAAATCCTAGCTTGACTGTTGAACTATGATTATGCCAGCTTCTGTGTCAACATGCCTCTTTGCACTGTGAGCCAAAGCTAGGTTCTTTCCTGACCTTTCCCATTATCTCAGATCCTGGACACATGGGAGAAATAGTCTCAGTAATAAAAACGGACACTCAGAAAAACCTTTGAATCCCTACTAGACACCCTGGGCATGGACTGCATGTAGTGTGTCTCATGCCTGTAAAGACAAGTTAACAGCCACCTCTCCTAATATGCCCTCCTTCCTTTCTAGTGCTAATGAAAGCAATACCACCCTTTCTGAGCTCATCAACCTTCCCAAGGACTATGAGGACACACAATTTCTAAATACTTCAAGCAGGTACTGTATAAACTCATCAGTAATTGTTTAGATTATTAATAAGTTTGAAAACATTTTATATAACAAATATAAGCAACACACACACACACACACACACACACACACGACTTAATTTTTGTCCAACCACATGCATGAGTTCTGCAAGCCCAAAACCATGCTAAGAGAACCCAAAATGTGATGAAATTTCTTTTCATCTTTCCTTTTAAATATGAAAGGAGAAGTCAATGCTGGGACATTGAACTGCACAGATTTTGGAACTAGAAGGTATCATAGATATTATTCATCCAAGATTAGTTCTTTGATAACTAAAGAAATGTATATCAAAGAAGATGAGCTCATGTTATTAATGTATAGCAGAGACAGGACTGAAGTCCAGTTTTCTGGTCCTGCTTCATTTTTATACACCCAGGCTTTTGGGTCTCTATCTTTTCTCCCCTTCCATTCATTATACTGTTCTTTTACTAAATATATAATCCCCATACTACATTTGGAAAATGAAACATGATTGCACTAATACTTAGCTGACACCAAGAAATTCCTCCATGCCCAAACTTTCAAGCTTTCCACAATTGTAAGAAGAATAAAGTATAGTGATATGAAAATCATACATCACAGAGCTATCATCAAGTCATTTATGAATCTTACTAGTAATTTTTTTGGTTCCTGCCATGTTTCAGGAACAGAAGTAATGTGCGCAAGAAGTAGAAAGGGTCCAGAAATATTACATTTTTGTGAGAAAATATGCAACAAACATGAGAAATTAGCAAAAATGGTCCATTAGTAGTGCTAAGAAGAAAGAGCAAAAACAAGGAATATAGAGTGAGGGTGTGTGTGCCCCCCCCCCCCTCTCTCTCTCTCTCTGTGTGTGTGTGTGTGTGTGTGTGTGTGTGTAGTAAGGGTAGAGTTATAGGAATTTTGACAAGGTGGTAAAAAAGTCTTTTTTTATTTTTTTTTAAAAATAATGTATTTTTATTTATTTATGAGAGAGAGAGAGGCAGGCAGAGATTAAAAAAAAAAAAGTCCTGGAAATTGAACCTGGGTCCTTGGGCTTCACGGGCAATTACCTTAACCACTAAGCCATCTCTCCAGTCCAAGAAAGTCTTCGTTAAGAAGTAAAGACTATAACGTAGGAACACAAATATTTATACCCAAGAAAATCTCAAAATCAATCTCTTTAGAGCATTATATTTTAGAGTAAGGCTCTGTAAAAACTGCATAAAATGGAATACTGATGTTCTGCTGGTGTTCTTAGTATTCCAGGTGGCAGAAAATGAGGGGACAAAAGTTGATACAATTAAACTGACCTCTGTCTTTTAAGTAAGCCAGGAAGGGTTTTATTAGTATCTGAGGTGAAAAGAGAAGCCTGATGGTTTATGGTTTCATATAAAGGAAAACTCTACTTAGAATACAGAATTGAGAGAATAGAATTAAGAATGATGAGAAAATTATTTGTTAAAAAATCCAGAGAACATGAAGTAATGCCAAGACTACTTGGCAAGATGGTAATATGACTTAAAACTTGATGAAAATGTTGAAAAGTTCAGAATTTGATTCATCCAAATATGTAATTAATTATGAGGACTTGGACAGAAGTGTGAAATTTATATAGTTGATGACTAATTCTACATTTTTGAGAGCTTACCATGTATAACACAGGGACAATGCCATTCTACCTCAGTGAACTCTTTACTATGGTCAGTCCATTTTCTCTTCCTCTTGGGAATCTAACCAGAATACAATTTCTAACAGTTAAGAGTGGCTTGTGGATAAGTTCTGACAATTGAAATTCCAGTGCATATTAATGATGCTCCTTCAAGATATGCCTAGAAAATCCTAGGGATGGAAGATTCTCAAAACGCAGGGAGCTGAGGTGCCTAAGTCATCACCCAGAAGGCTGTCTCACAAATGTCTGATGAAACATACTGTCAACCAGATACTTATTTCTGTGACATTAAAATACTGAGATTCAACACAGCTTGTGTTGTCCAAATAATTGTTAATTAATACTTGGAAAGACATTTACAGTTTTTGTAATATTTCACATATTAAATGATTCTGGTAATAACTGAGAATTAGGTCTACTTCATATTTCCCATTTTATGGAAGTTGAATTGATACCTACTGCGTATTCAATTACTTGGTCATAATCCCATAGGTAAGACACAGAAGGCAACAATTTCAAATCACTTATGCTTGAATGTCCAGAATAAATTGGTATAAGAAAATCATGCAAATAAATATATTGTAAGGCTTTTAAAATGTTTAATTTAATTTATTTATTAGAGTACAGAGGGAGAGAGAAACAGAGAATAGAGAGTGAGAATGGGCAGGCCAGAGCTTCCAGCCATTGCAAATGAACTCTAGATGTGTGGGCCCCCTTGTGCATCTGACTAACGTGGGTCCAGGGGAATTGAACCTGGGTCCTTTGGCTTTGAAGGCAAGCGCCTTAACCACTAAGCCATTTTGTAAGTACAAGTATAAATTAAGGAGATTCAAAAGAGGCAGCCAACATTGTTGGTTGAAGGATCCCCCAAATGCTCTAGTGAAATAGTTCAGTTTTATGGTGTTTGCAGACTAACAAGAGAAAGAGAAGAAGTGACATGGAGAAAGTTCCTGTAAATTGTGACATATAATATGAGTGGAGAACAGAAATAGAAGAGAACTGGCATTTGCTCTAATGTTTCAAGGGTAGCTAGAGCAAGCATTGCAGTTTTATGATGGAAAACAGGAACTGGTAATTCAATACAAATCAAAAAATATTTATTGAGTGCCTGCCAGACAGAGGGCCTTCCAAAAGTGTACAGAGGATACAAAGAGGAGATAACAAGGGCACAGCCCTTGTTTTAAATGCATTTATAATCTACCAGGGGAAATGGTCAAAAATGACTGTAACACAATGTTGAGCAAGATAAACATCAGTAAGAATGGTAATAGGATTCCGAGGATAGATAAGTGGCATGAGAAGCGACATGGGAAGGACACAGGAAGGAAAGGTGAGGTTTCATGCAGGACACAGAATTTCAAGACTAACCTTGGAAAAGTGATGTCACTGAAGTTGGTTATGAACACATAAATTCGTAAGAACAATAGATTGAATTCCATAAAGAAGTGTTTTATCAGTATTTCAAGAAACAACCACTGCTATGTGAAAAACTAAATGATTTCACCATATGATTATTATTTAGTGGACAAGTTTTATGTAACAGTATGTTTATAATTCTGATATGGTTGTTGACATGGAATCACAAACTTTTATAGTGATATCAGTGTTATGGAAATTTCTATTCCCAACCAAACTGGCTGGCTTCCAATGAATTCAGTCAATGACCAATATTAGAAATCAGATACTGACAAGCCTGTGTTTCATTTTACCACCAGAGACAAATGTTGACTGAGATCTTCAGCCACAGGAAGGCGACCTACCATGAAAAGGGCTTCATAATTTTCAATCATCTTCTGGACCACCGCAATGATGGCAGTACTCTCTTCAGCTCGGGCTGAACTCTGCACTGAGAATTCTTTGTCTGATGATTTCTGTTTGTGCAGCAGGTTAGGTCCAAATATGGTGGCCAAGTTTAGAGATGTCATTTTGTTCCCAATGACCTATCAGAGGAAAAAAAATATAAAACAACACAAGTACTACTATTAAGTTTAATTTACAAAATGCTAGGTGGCTCAGTAATTAATGAAAAGTTTCTCCTCTCATTTCCCCCTGCAAGACAATATCATCTTTGGCAGAATCCATAAAGGCACCATAATTTTCATTTTGCTTCATATGTTGAATTGGTGATCATAGACTGATGATCATGGTCATGTTAACAGCATACTGAGAAAAATGTCTCAGTTCCAAGGTGCTTATTATATATGATTACTATATAGCATCTCTATGCTATCTGTACGTAGAAACATTGATGCCCATGTATCTATTCATGTACCTCTTCATTCATTCCTTCACTTGATTCATAACATCTTCATTGATCCATCCATTCAGGATACAAAACAGAATAGACATTTAAAATGTATTATATTTACTTTTAAAATTTCCAGGGTTGAGCAGATGGCCCAGGGGTTAAAGGTACTTTCAAATAGAAAAATAAAATAAAATAAAAGTCCCAGCAGTAATCACAATATAGTCCTGTTTTAGAGGACTCACATTCTAGGAAGGAAATAAACCTGTTTTTTTCAGGCAGTGTGTACAATGAATGAAGGTGCTGCGATTAGCTTTGGGTTTCTAGCACAAAGCACCCTACCAAAAGCAGCTTGTGGGAGAAAAGTGTTTATTTTGGCTTACAGACTAGAGGGGAAACTCCATTATGGCAGGGGAAAACATGGCATGAACAAATGCTGGACATCACCTCCTCACCAACCCAAGGTGGACCACAGCAGGAGAATGTGACAAACACTGACAAGGAGTTACTGGCCACCACACCCATAATCCTGTCCCCCAAAACACACCTCCTCCAGTAAGGCTACAATACCCAAATTGCCATTAGTTGGGGATCAAGCATTCCAAACACATGAGTTTATGGGGAACACCCAATTCAAACCTCCACAGAAGCTATGAACTAAAGAGACCCCAGGGACTCCCACCAAAGTAACAGTGTTTAAGAAGAAAACTGGGCAGGAAGAATAATGTTTGCTTAGGTGAAAAGTGGAAGGTCTGGAGAAGGGAGCATTTCACAGTACAGCAAACAACATGACAAGAGAAGCATGCAAAATACATCAAGGCAGACCAGGAAGTTCAGTGTGACAGGAAGCTACAGTAAAGGTAGTTATGTGGGAAGGGAGGAGAAGGTGAGAGAGAGGGATAAATTCAAATTGGGACCTCATGGTAAGAGGATTCTAAACAGCAGAGACAAGAAAGAGTATTTACCTATTTGAAAGAGCAATCTAGTCTGGATTAACTCTTTTGAACTGGAAAGGGGATAATGAGGACCTGGGAAGATGGCTCAGTGGTTAAACATACTTGCTTCCAAAGCTTAGCAGCTGGGTTCGATACACAAAGCTGGACAAAAAAACATGGCACTAACACCACACATTTGTTTGCAGCAGCAAGAGACCCTGGCATACCAAGAACACACACACACACACACACACACACACACACACACACACACACACACACTTTCTTTTTAAGAAAAAGAAGAGAGGGCAAGGTTAAGAAGAGGTATTGAGGATGACAGGAAGGAAATGTGACATAAATGAGGGAAGGAGGCTTGGGGGTAAAGATGAAAAGGTATAAAGCAGGAACAGGGGATGGGGGAAAATACAAGGGAATTTACAAAAAAAATTGTTTGAAAATGTCGGAATGAAACCTAATACTGTGTATGTTAATTTAAACTTTTTTTAAAATTTTTCACGATCCCAGCGATGATGACTGCAAAGGAGGGCGATCACATGCCACATACTTCCATGGACTAGGTGACAACAGCTAGCTTCTGAACTAAGATGAAGTAGGGGTGAAGAGTAGCTTCCAAGGACATCAATGAAGAGAGTAATGAGGGGACAGTGCTTAGGGTTGAGTTTCCATGTTTAAATGGGGCCTAAAAAGGAAGGCAGGCAGGCAAGAAATAGCAAGGGCTGAGGTGGGATTTGTTATTGGACTTCAAGGCCCTTCGGAAGCAGCTGATGAAGCAGGCAGTATGGGTCAGAGATTTAGAAACCGCAGAGAAGGGGAAGGAATGCCAGGGGAGAGTCAAATGCATATTCCCCATGGCAGGTGTTCAGTGCTACATCCCATTACCCTCCAGGTCAGATTTGATGGTGGTTTGGATGGCATAGACTAGGACCTTTGCAGGGCAGGCATGGCACGCAGTGAAAAAGTGAATGCGGATATTCTCACAAGGAAGATGACAGGGTGGGGAGTATAGGGTAAAGGGAGGGGAACTAATCTTCAGCTTGAAGTATTAATAAGTACTCGTGTTCACCATGTTCAAGAAAACACAAACATTTAGAAACCAAATGTCTGTAATTCTACCACTCCCAAGATCCAGCTGCTCATGTGCATTCCTGTATGCATATGTGCACAGAGGTCTGCTTTTTTTTTGGGAACTGGGGTCACACTCCATATCTTATTTTGTAAATGGCATGTTGTCTTTTAATTATATGTTGCATTAATTTCAATTGAAAAGATCTCCTTCACTTTTTATTGGCCTTTAGAATCTCGTTGCATGAACAGATCATGTGTGTTTTAACCACAGAAAAGTGGTGGGCATTTGTGTTACTTTCAGGGTTCTACAACTACAAACAAGGAGCAAAAATAACTTGGGTAAGTGCTGCCTTGGGAGTAATTTCTAGAAGCCAAATTATTATAATATAGAATATTAGGGTTTTTTTTTTAAAGTCTTGGAAATTCCTTTTACTTATTTGCTTCTTTTTGACATGGAAAGGAAAGTCTGGGTAAATTTTTCTAAGTCAGTTTTTATCTGACTTGGAACTAATGAAATTTGGTGCCAGCTTATTCTTTGATGTGGAGACTGTTCTGTGAATGGTGAGATGTCAAGTGGTTTTGGACCACTAAATGCCAGGAGCACCCCCTCCCCCACCACCTCTAGTTGTGACAACCACAAGTGTTTCAAGACGTGGTCATAAGAACCCTGTGTGGCAAAATTTTCCTCCAGTTGGGAATTACTGGTCTGTGTGAGCTTTGATTTCATTAGGTAAGAATCTCAAGGACTATTAGGATAAAGAAGTTTTCTCTGGAACATTGAATACAGTCTTTGAGAGAGAATATGGATAACTAGCACAGAATGCAGGATTCCTTACAAATAGATAAGGTGAAGCCTCCTGAGTGTTGCCTTCATCCTGCACAGCCTTGAGCTTGTAGCCGCCCTGCACAGCAAGCCCAATATGGAACATGGGTTGTTTTATTTTTAGAATATTGGGCTGTTTTACAGGTAAATGATTTACTACCAAAGAAATTATTCCATGTGGTAAACACTAGGAAGTTGAAGAAAGTATCCTTTCTACAAGTCCTTCATTCAATTTTTCCTTCATCTTATCTCATTGTAGTCAAGCTTGACAGGTTTTCATTTTATTTTTCAGTTCTCAGCCTGCAAATTCATGATTAAGGACAATTTTTTTAAAATGTGCCATTTTCAAATGCGGCCCTTTGGAACTGAGAGGCATCTGCAGTACTTTTCTTTCTTTTTTTCTTTTTTTAAAGTAATATTGGAGGGTCCAGGAATGTAGCTTAAGTGGTAGAAAGTTTCCCTAGCATGCACAAAGCCCTAAGTTATATCCCCAGCACCACATATAACAGGCATGGTGGAGCATAACTGTAATCATGGCACTGGGGAGGTAAAGGAAGAAAGACCAGAAGTTCAAGATTATTTTCAGCTACATACCTAGTTTGAAGCCAGTGTAGGATACATGAGACCTTGTCTCAAAGGGAAAAAATACTTGACCGCTCATAAGTAATGTTGGAGTTTCCTTCTTCTTAAAAACATTAACAAAAAGGGGATTTTGTTTTCACTTAAAAGAATGTTTCTTACAAGGACAATCCAGAGCTCTGTTTCCGCTCTCTCAGTTTCTGGTTGCTATTCTGGGAATGCAATACAAACCGTCTGTAAAATTGTACATAGATTCCAGCTGCTCACCAAAGTGTTGTGGTTTGTTCCTGCTTTTTCTTTTCTTTTTCTTTTTTGTTGTTGTATTGCTGTTTTTTTTTTTTTTTGTTGTTGTTGTTAAACTGGAAAGAAGCGTTGATCCTAGACATCATACAAACTCACTAGTTCCTATGTCTCAGCATATGTACTCATTCTAAATATTTCTTGTGTTCAAGTCAGAGCATTACTGCATGATTTCATTATCCAGCCAACTCCAAGAAAACTTTTTTAAAGTATTTTTTGTTTATTTTTTATTTTTATTTATTTGAGAGCAAGAGAGAGAGAGACAGAGAGAGAGAGAGAGAGAGAGAGAGAGAGAGAGAGAGAGAGAGAGAGAGAGAGAGAGAGAGGGAGAGGGAGAGAATGGGCGCTCCAGGGCCTCCAGCCACTGCAAAGGAACTCAGACGCATGTGCCCCCTTGTGCATCTAGTGAACGTGGGTCCTGGGGAATCGAGCCTCGAACCGGGGTCCTTAGGCTTCACATCCAAGAAAACTTTTATCTTCACTAAATAAGCACCCTAGATCATTTCTAACTCATATATAAATAGCTCACATTTATTAAAATTCTAGTGTGTCCAGATACCAGGCTAGGGGCTTTCCACAAACTAGTTCAACTCTTTCTTAGGATAAGCTTATGGTCAAAGCAGCAACTGTTCTTGACCTTCTTTTACAGATGTGAAGGTGGGGCAGTGATACTTAGAGTTAGGAGGTGCTATAGCCAGAGGTGACCTTCCATCACAGGCTTGCTACTTCTACTCTTGCGTAGTTGACACTACAGCTATTATGGCACTGGGAGATAGGAACACAGACTTACTTTAAAGAAATACTGGAGGAGGCCAAGGCCTGGGAGGCAGGATCCTGCCAACATTCCAAAACCCAACTTACCACATCCTAGAGGCAAGTATGTCCTCAAAGGTCAGTAACTATGACAACATATTGGTTCTTTTTTGAAATTTTTGCTACACAGTCTTTTGAGAACTTGATATCAGCTATTAATTCTCTCGCCAAACAAGTGCTTACACACACCACATTTGCCATGGAATGCCAGGTAGCTCTTGGAGTCCTTGTAATACCAGTACTCAGGAGGTTTCAGTTTTGTTTCTACTATATTCTGGCTAGAAAAAAAATTGATATGTTTCTTACATTTGGGATTTTCTCCTAAGTGGCAGAACAAATAGCTTGCTAAACAAAATAGAATAAAATAAAGATTTCACAGGATAACCAGTTTAATAAGATGCCACTATTTTTTTTTCCAAAAAATCTGATCGATTAGTCAAGAATTGTTGCCACGCTCTTCTTCTAGACCTTCTTATAATCCAATCCCAATGGCCAATAGTGCATTGAGTTTTAAGCACTTATTAGAGAAGGAATGTTATGTTCGCATTGTAGATAAGGAAACTCAGACCTTCCCTAACCCCAAATTTGTTTTCCTTCCTCTTCCGCTCTTTCATGAAAACAAGGTTCTGGCAAAACTTTGTTAGACCTCATGTGTTTTGATAGTCAGAATTGGTTCTCTTGCACTATGTAATCCATAAAACCATGGCCTGATAAATACATAACCCAAATAAGACTGATTCTTGAACATAATTTACAATAAAAATTTTACCCTCATTCTGATCATTCTGAAAATATGGAACAAAGAACCTTTCTTCTCTGTATTTTCCCCCTTAACAATAGGGCTTTAGTTAACTATTGTCCTTATACCATGCTTATGTGGCCCAATGATTCAGTTCCTTGGACACTATTGGCAGTGTGGCGTTTATTCAGTTTCCTCTATAGAGCCATCTGTAGGTCTTCTGGCCTATGTCTACCCCTGAGTATGGCATTTGCTAAATCTTTCTTTCATCCTCACCTCCTCCATTTTCTAGATCATATAGCATATTCAGAATAGCTATTGGAAAACTCCTGAACAAAAATCCCTAGTTTAGAAAGATTTAGCAGGTGCTTAGTATGTCTGTGATTTAGACAGTAAGGGTATTTTTACATGAATCCATTTCTAAAGGGGTGTGCTGTTTTCTGTACTGTCATTGACATAAATCTTCCTAGCTCTCTTTTGGTCTCTCTAACCACTATATATTTGTTATTAAATCCTCTCCAAGGTTGTATAATCTGTGACTAAATCCCCTCAAAGGTTCCTGTCTTAACAGGATCCAGCACCTACCCATACAGGCATTAGTACTGAGTGATCATGACCCAATTTCCTGTTTCCCCCTGAGTGCTATTCTGCTCTGGAGGTTTTCTTAAGTAACGTGTGAGTCTGAGATGGCTCCTTACTTTCCTGTCACTTCTAACCTTTTCAGAGAAGCAATGCTGTTCTCATATTTTCCATGAAGATATATATACATACATATGTGTGTGTGTGTGTGTGTGTGTGTGTGTGTGTGTGTGTGTGTGTGTGTGATTATGGGTGATCCAGGGCCTTTTGCCACTGCAAATGAAGTCCGGATACCTGTGCCACTTTATGTGTCTGAATCTACATGGGCCCTGTGGATATGAACCCTGGGTGGCAGGCTTTCCAAGCAAGTGCCTTTAACTGCTGATCCATACCCTCAGCCAATTATTGTTTTTTTTTACTAGTTTTTTTTAGATCATTTTAGTCTTTCATTTTTGTGCATGGTTTAGGCCCCATATGTCTGGAAACCCTTGTAACTCTTTCCTTCCTTGTATAACTTCACTGTTACTAGCATATTTTCATTTCCTTTATAGTTAACTAGGCCTCTCAAACACTGCAGAGTACCAGCCAGTTTTAAACTAATATTTATTTACTTACTTATTTTGGGGTATGTATGGGTACACATGCAATCCCATGAGTATAAAGCTCAAAGGAAAATATGGAGATATCTTTGTTCTATCTTCTTTGAGACAGACTGTCACTTACTGCAAATGAACCTCTGAATAACTGGCCTATGAATTTCAGATACTCCAGGTTCCAATTCCCATTTTTGTAGGTATGTTGGGATCACAGATTATTGTGACACATTGTATCCAGCTCTATATGGGTGCTAGGGAATTGAATCTGAGCTGGAAGGCTTTGCAAATAAATATTTTTAACTACTGAGCAATCTCTCCAGCCCTTAATCTTTTTTTTTTTCTTTTTGGAGACAGAATATTGAGCTCAAAGGATCATCTTAGTCTCCCAAGTAGTTGTGACAGCAGGTTAATGCCATATAAACTGACTCCTACTTGACGAATTTTCATTCAGATTAGGAAGTCCACATTTAAGGTTAACAGATTTGTCCAAGAATTCTTAGAAAGTGAATTATAAAGCTGTCAAATGTTTGCAAACAGAGGTGATCTTTGACTACCCTTGACATAAGGAGAAACTTGATAATGATCGAGGATATTTTTGCTTGTTATAGTTTATATGTGGGGGTACTACTAGCATCTAATATAAGAAGCCAGAGGAATTGCTAAACAACCTATGATGTGCAGATTAGGCCCACAACAAAGAATTACTTGATTGTGAAAATCAATTCTAGAAAGCTGGAGAAATCTTGAGGATGACCCTTGGTAGAGTATGTTCTTCAATATTCTGTATCTCTAATCTTAGTAACTTCTAGTAGCTTAAGGTTGATATAAATTTAGGAATTTATTAGACACATAGCCAATCTGATTACTAACCATTATTAAAACTTTATGTGAATTAGAAAAAAAAATCTTTCTTCAAGAGATTTTACTATCTCCTACTGGGACATTACTGTAGTAATTCTTAACTATACAGTGACTACAGGGTATATGGCTCCTTCCCAGAGTTGGGAAATATACAGATGTGCCATTTGTATGATTCTAAGTGGAGGTTCCCTATGGGATATGGGCTAACTTTTTAAACCACTGTGCCTCAGTTTTCACCTCTGAAACATAGAGACAGTGATATTTCTAACCTATTAGAAGGTTTAGGTACTATGGCACAAAGTTAGCACAAGGTAGGAGAAAAATAAATTGTAGCTAGGGTCCCAGCATGTTAATTTTTATGCTTATTTTTATGCAAGAATGTTGTCTTCATTTTCACATAGGCAATGGAAGTCTTGTTCAGGTTTTCACTGGAAGAATATCTGAAATTTATTCTACAAAGACAATATGGTAGCATGTTGTATTGTATGTTTTGCTTTCATCAGTGCCTTCTTAATAACCTGAGACCCAACATTCTTCTCCTTAACATAGTACTTTAGAAACATTAGAGAGGCAATTGGTGTATCTTCCAACTGAAGGCTCTGTTTTAACTCAGCCACCAGGCTGATGACTCTACAGCTTCTATTATATATTCAGTCTATAAAGGATGACACCCAGACAGATAATATAACTATGTAACAATTATGAGAATTACAGCATACCCAAGGGAAAGTTGTGTCTGCTGAAGTATAGTCTCAGAGCCATATGATGAGATCTGAAATCAGCAGGGGTTTCTCTAATTATAACTCCTATAGAGACGAATGGCTAACTTGGGAAAGCTCCATTCTCATATTCATAGCGAAGAGAAGGAGGAGAAATACAGAATTGTCTTTCTGTATTATGGTGAAAAAATTCAATATGTCTATTTCCTGTGGGAACTAAATTTGAAAATCACAGAACTGAATCTATCATGCAGCCGAGGTCTGCTTAATAAGGATTTAAGTAAAAGCTCGTATGGTTAAGTAAGTTTGGAAAGCCTCTGTCTTCTTTTGTTCATTTACAGTATATGTTAACTTATAAAAGCGTCTGAGACCTCCTGGAAAAACAAATTTTTGGGAAAAACGTATGCTTAGGATCAAAAAGGAAACAGTCTCCTATGCAAGTGAAGATTAAATAGGGTGTCAGCTATTAGACCACTTAAAATTGAAGCCAACATCTCCTTTGTCCAAGAGTGAAACTACAGAAAACCATACAGAAGTATGTGTGGGAACAAAGAGAACCACAACCTGGGATCTCATTTTGAGGAATGTCAAAATAAGCAAGAGTCAGGAGACCAGGTTCAACTAGAATATGCCTAAAAGGTCATAGGACCGTGAAAACCTGCCTCTAGCAGTTGACATCATGTACCAATGAACTTCCTGTTCACTCTATACCCAGTTTAAAAGCAGCATAAACCTCTACCTCATTCAGTGTGTTCTTATTTTGGAGGGATGGTTTAAGAAATAAAAGAATCCTTCTAAAGAGGGAGCTTGACCTTCAAATTAGAGTTCTAGAGTCAAACTAGAAGAATGAACAAGGGATGCAATATTTTAACTCCAAAGCAGAAAAAAACAGATTAAACCAGTCACAAGGCCAGTAATATCCTCCCACTGCCATAATTCTGTGCTTACATAAGTGCAAGCCTCTCTGTAGTTACTTGATTTTTATTCCTCTCAAATAAAAATTCAGGATCATGAGTAAACCACCTTCATCAAAAATGCTAGCATTTTGATGTATCATTGAAACATACGAGTAAGCCAGTAGCCCACAAAAACTTTTAGTAATATAAATTCCTGCTTCTAGGAACTGTCTCTCCAAAAATAAAGGCACTGCATTGATCTCTTCCCATGCAGATAGATCAGAAATGGAGAGGTGCTATTTTTTTCAGCCACAAAACAGTGTTTATAGCAGCAAAGAATTTATACCTCTTGTCCATCTTTGCTGACATTGTCATCCGCGTGCCTGGCCACAATGGAGAGGAACTGTAGGAGACGGTGGAGGGTGTCACAGTTGCAAGGAGGTAGAAGGTAAATAAGGAGCTGCAAGGTGCCCAGCTGTTCCTCCGGCTCCAACACTATACAAAGAAAAAAAGGTTCTCTAAGTAAAAACAAAGGGGAACTTTCATCACTCAGGGAACGAAGAAAGACGTTCTCTCACAATTTTAAGAAAAATGTCATGCAGACCAGCTCTACTTCATGCCATCGCCCATCCTCCCACTGCTTTATCAAATAGCCACAAGGTTCCATGAACGATCTATAGAGAACTATTAGACCGAGGAAAAGTCCTATCTAGAGAAATCATAAGAAAGGAAGCTCCATTGCTTTTACAATCTTCTCCCTTTCTCTTACTCATTACTCACACTGGCTTAATGGGGTTTAGCACATGTTGGTAAATATTAACTGACATGGCTGAGAACTGCTGACTGTTCTGACATCTGAATTTATCCTTTTCTGTTGAGTAATAGACTTTTGTCGGCAATACCCAAGACACTTGACTTTCTTCTTTCTCAGCAGAGATCTCACTTGAAACACTGCATTGTACAAAGAAATATGTGCAGGATGACATCTTTGGCATATCCTTTCTAGACCTCATGTTTCCTTCTCCCTCATGTGGGTCTGTATGTTCAGCCAGAAGCAGGTACTTTGAAAGTACTGGTACTGGACTTTGCCATCTTGCTTTCCTTGGAATGTTGACTGTCCATTTTCCCACTCTGGATTCCTTGGCTCCTTCCTTCCTCATACCAGGAACTCCAACTCATTTTTAGGCACAAACTCCTCATGAATTCTTGCCAGCACTTCAAAGCATCAATTTATCACTTTCTACTGTCCTGGGATTATTTGAAAGCATTCCATATTCTTATTTGCTATTTCCATTCATTTTATTGCAACTTTCTTTTCACTTCTTATCCCTAGGGTAAATCTCAGAAAATCCCCCAAATAGCTCATTCATTGGAGACCAATAAATAAGGGCAAAACCTTTAAAAAAAAAAAAAAGCTATCAGAAAACACATGCACAAGGTTTTCATAAGGGAGCTGGACATCACAGTCATCCAGGGACACTTTCCCACAAACCAGGCTATGTTACGTACAGAGAGTGTTGATGAATGCCGTGTATAGCTCCCTGGTGAGAAGGGGGTCAGGCATGTCCCTTAGGAACTCCTTTAACAAGGCTGCCACGTCGTGAACACTGTGCTCTTCTTCCAGGGAGACATCAATGCCACGGTCAAATTCCTCACGTAACTGGAATAGCAATGATTCAAGTGTCAGTCACATAAGGCTACTTTGACAAAAAGTACCATGAAACCAATGACACCATCTAACCTCAAAGTTCAGTGCTCACAAATAAATGTTTAAATGCATAGCATGTGGAATTGAGCCTGCACAGACACCATAAACAAGAAAACATGTCATGTTCATCTGCAGAGTCTACAAATCCCACCTATGAAAATATGAATGCAAAAATACTTAAATGTATTATCATAAAATAATCTGCAGACTGCTGTTAATGTAATCAGAGCACTTCAATAATAACAACTAGGAAGTTGGGAGTAAGGACTAAGGGATAGAAGAGAATTTAGGTCAACTGTAAATTCAGGAGTTTATCTTTTACACAAAAGGTGCCATGTTACTAATCCTGGTAATGGGAATTGTAAAACCTTCCCAAAGTGCTCAACAACTACAACAAAACGAAGGTTATTGTGCAAATAATGAAACTTAAAAAAATGCAGATGAGATATTTGGATTAAAGATTAGGAAGTGACATCTAAATAAAAGCTATATCTTAAATTTATCAGCACCACTTTCTGAGTGATTACCAGGATCCCCTGCTTTAGTCAATATACTAAGTACATTAACAGAACAGAAGGGAAACATAATAGCAAGAAGGCAGTGAGAACTCCATACTCCAACTTCTCTGACAACTCAACTTCCGTTAATGCAGCAATCACATTTGTTGAAATGATTACTCAGTTCCATGAACTGAAGTTATCAGAAAGTTCTCTAAGTGTTTATTAGTTCAATCATTCACTCAACAAAGGTTTGCAACATGGTCTCAAATCCAATTATAGGTCCTCATTGTACAGTAATCAATAGAGGCAAATCCTTGCTCTCTTCTATCTCTCAGATTAGTAGAAAGACAAATTGAAAAGGAGGTAATCGCAAGAATGATTAGCTCTTACTTTTTGAAGAAAAAGTGCAGGATGCAGGGTGACACAATAAAATAAAATGGTGAGTGAGTTAAAGTGTATTTCACCCTTGGAATCTAGCCCTAAGTTAGCATTAATTGTACTTTTATTAGGTAATCTTTAAATAAATCCCCATAAATCCCCCCAAAAGTTTCCTTTTGTTGCATCCAGATATAGCTGACAAGTAATTTCTGGAACCGTCATCTGTCCACCTGTTGAGAAAATGATGATGATGATTCTCCTTGTCCTGAATCACCCATTGATTTCAGATAACTCACCATCCACATGTATCTGATAACAAGATGAAGAGGACTCTACATAGCAACACTGAAATGTGATTGTTTAGACACACTATGCTTCTTTTCTGAGCACACACACATGCAGAAAGAATGAGTTGTGGAAATATCTTAGGCCATTAAATGAGTAGTCACATCCTGTGATCCTGAATTAGACTTCTTGAATTGAAAGGGGTGGAGGGGTCTACTCTTACAACAGGGGTTCTGATTCAGTGGACAGTTATTGATAAAAAATGTTCTGCACATTTACACAGGTAAGAGGCCTAGGAAATGTGGTTCTATATCTTCCTTCTTGCAAGCATTGATTGCACTGAAGAATTAAATGGTCAAGTTTGAGGTCACTGTAATGACTAAAATCAACCTATCAGAAAACATTCTTTTAAAAATTAATTTTTTTTTATTTATGAGAGAAGGGGGTCATGCCAGGGCCTCTAGTCACTGCTAATGAACTACAGACACATGCACCACCTTGTGCATCTGGCTTTATGTGGGTCCTAGGGAATTGAACCTGTGTCCTTTGGCTTTACAGACAAGTGCTTAATTGCTAAGTCATCTCTCCATCCCAAGAAAACATTCTTTTGAAAGACCTTTTTATTTTAACAAAAAGGGAACATGGGGGAATTTATTTAAACATGTAAGCAAATATTTCTTTAGTTATCTCCAAGTCTAATTTATTTTTGCTTGGTTTCAGTCTTGAGTTACTGAGTTGCTCATTTCCCTCTTTTGGAAGCAACATTTTAATTTTCTTTTTTTTTTTTTGTTGTTCATTTTATTTATTTATTTATTTGAGAGTGACAGACAGAGAGAGAAAAAGGCAGATAGAGAAAGAGAGAGAAGGGGCACACCAGGGCTTCCAGCCACTGCAAATGAACTCCAGATGTGTGCGCCCCCTTGTGCATCTGGCTAAAGTGGGTCCTGGGGAATCGAGCCTCGAACCGGGGTCCTTAGGCTTCACAGGCAACTGCATAACCGCTAGACCATCTCTCCAGCCCAACATTTTAATTTTCTTTTGCCAACAAATGGTTTCTTTTGTTTTCAACGAATGGCTTGCCTTTTATGAAACCATCATGAACACAAATACCTGTGTGATAAAAGGAAAGTATTCTTGACAACGATTAACAAATTTCTGCTGCAATAATTTTTCACAGTGCTGAAGGAAACCATAGTTGTGTCATGAAAAAATGAATTGGAAAACTAATGGTTCCATAAATACTTAGAAGCATTCAGTTTTTCCAAAGTAAATTCACAAATTTGTCATTGGATATGATAAGAATGTAAATGTCATTCTGATAGCACATTTTGGTAAAACTAGGTACTATGCCATGAATTTTTATTTTATCACTAGCTGACTAGACAGTCTATGAATTACTGTTTTCACAGTTTCAGGAACATGTTTTAAAATACTTTTTTTTTTGGCTGAACATGCAATGAACATGTTCAGACATTGATTTCTGCTGCTGGAGCTTGACTCTACTTTTCTGAACTTCTGAGTTGTAGTTCATCTCACGGGACTTAATTATATGGTAATCAGTTGACCAGAGTAGGAAAAGATATTCAGAAGAGATTTTACATCAACTTGAACTGTGCACTCAGTAAGTAATTCAATTAGATGTCAAGTGAAATGGACGGTTATGACTTTTATTTTTACTTACTTGTCTTACTCTTTTTTTGGAGCTTCCAACACGAAATATACCCACGGTCTGGAGGCCTGCAAATAAGCAATCAAACAAAATTGACAAGTCTTGCTTTAAGGCTGGAAACTCTGAAGAACCTCAATGTATAAATAGCATTGAATGTAGTGCAGAACTATGACAAGCAGAATTGATTATAGCATAAAGGTTAGCCCTTTAAGCACCACAATCACTTTTCATTACATGGTTTTGTTGAAAGTTGTCCTGTGTGATGTTACATATTTTCACAATGTCTCCACATGAGACAAACTATTGTAATATTTTTCATTGTTCATCATATTAACTAAATTTGAATTTTATCTCTATCAATTTTAAAATAGGTATTTCCTTTTTTCTAATAATAAAGAAAAAAATCTTAAATAAAATCTATAAAACAGATAAAGCATCTGGAGTTTGTTTGCAATGACTCCATTCTCTCTTTCTCTCTCTCCCTATCACTCCCTCCTTTTCTTCTTTCTCTCTTCAAACAGTGAGTTCATTTGCAGTGGTTGGCGACCCTGGTCCACCCACTCTTATTCTCTTTCTCTCTCCCCTTGCAAATAAATAAATATTTAAAAATGAAAAGATATTTTAGTAATTTTAAATTTTTATGATTTTTTATTCTCATGTGGTTTCTGAATGCTAAAACTTCTGCAGAAGCAATAACTCATAGGAATGAATAAAACAACTTCATAGGAATTAGAAATCCATTTAAATGCCTATGTGTTTCAGTTGATTATGATGTCTTTTGTTTTTGAATTTAATTTATGTTTTTTTAAGGTAGAGCAAATGTAAATCTTTGGAGAGCTAGGGTCTTTTTTTCTGACATAGTCTTACATCGATTGTCTCCTGAGAAGATACACTTTGGACATTCAAAAAACAAGTGGACATTGAAAAGGCATGGACTTCATAATGAAGTGTGGCTTTGATGAGTCCTGCCCCAGAAGTTTGTGTGAGGATATTTCTCCTTTTTTCATTAGAAATTGAAATGGAAATCAGACCCAGGAGTACCTGAATCTCAGGCTTATGGGCTTCACAAAATGAGGCAGACATAGTAAGCACTAGGTCTCAACTCGAAATCAGTCTAAATCTCAGAAACAGTTTGATTCTGTGTTATAATTTTGCCCTCTTTTTGGAAATTTGTGCTCCTGAAAAACTGAGTTTTAAGTGATTTTGACTAATGGACAGAAAGGATTTACAAAAAGTATTAGTGAGGAATGGTTGGGTACGTGAATATAGATAGGGAAATTTAATGTTTTGAAGATCAATTTTGGAGAGGGTGTACAAGTCTCTGACAAATATTTATCAGACTAAAGTCTTTCATGTCCTATTACCCATTTCAAAAACAGGCATATGAAGTCTTATGAAAGAAAAGTGATTTCTTTTTTTGTTTTTGTTCATTTCATTTCCTTTTTTCCCCCCTCAGACTATGTATCCTGAACTGGTCTTAAACTGGAGATGCTCCTGCCTTAACCAACAAGCATTGGGATCATAGGCATGTGAAACTGTGCAAGAAAGAAATGCTTTGGAAGGTTTGACATTCAATGTTTTATTCCCCATTGGTTTAGAGTGGTCAAGTTAATATAATTCATCAGGTAGAAATACCATGGAAAACTGGAATAGAATCAGGGCATTGGAAAGTCAACCAGCTTATCTTATTGAGTGGTCCTAAACTACACATTAAATAGTCTAAAACAATCAAAAATATGTAGATTATAGACAGACAGACAGAGATAGATACATAGAGGGAGGAAGGGAGAGGAGAGTTCAAGGTACACAAGTAATACAATGAGAGGTAAGATGAGAAATACATAAAAATACCTGTGCTTAAAACTTTATATAGCTAAAGTTTGAGGACCTTAGTTTTTAAGGCATTCTATTACCTAGTAATTTCCACATTGATTAATCAATATTTTATATTTTTAATATTTTCATATTTTTCAGAAATTCCCATTTTTAGTATAAGGAAATAGATGTTTATAGTTACCCTGTTTGCAATGTTTGACTCAGAATTTTACTTTGGTTATCTATTTCTTTTTTATTTATATATATTTAAACTATTGAGGATTGAATTCAAGGCCATATGCATGCTAAGCAAGTTTAGTTCTCTACTAAATTTCTTTCTTAATTTATATTTTGAGACAGGGTCTCATGATTTTGCCCACATTGGCCTTGGAATCACTCTGTAGCCCAGGTGGGACTGGAACTTACAAATCTACTTAAGTCTCCCAAATAGCTGAGATTACAAGTCTGTATCACTAGACCCATTTGTTTCTTCTTCTTACTCTTTTCTTCCTTCTTGTTTTTCTTCTCCATGTTCTTCTCCTTTTTCTTCATATTCTTTGCTTTTATAATGATCATATTATTTTTAAAGAAACTATTAAGGTGCATTCCCTATATTCATAAACTATGTGCCAACTCTATAGAAAATTAAGTTATATTATGAACATAGCAGTTTGATGAGACTAACATGTAAATTTCAGAAAAAAAGAACTAACAGTCTAAAATTATCATATTAATAGGAGTTGAGTTGCAAAAGTATCCCTGGAAAAGTTTACAATGGCCAGCCACAAAAAGGCAAATAGTGATATAAAACCTTTCCTATTCTATTTTATTCTTTTTTTGTTTTTTGAGGTAGGGTCTCACTATAGCCCTGGAATTCACTATGTTGTTTCAGGGTGGCCTTGAATTCATGGCAATCCTCCCACCTCTGTCTCCTGAGTGCTGGGATTAAAGGTGTGCATCACCATGCTGGGCTAACCTTTCCTATTTTAAAGGAAACTTTGTGAGTAATATCCAGCTATAAACAGATAGATGTAACTCTTGTATTTGAAGGGGGTGCTAGGGACAGATCCAGTCCTACACAAGTGACCCTTTCCTAAAATGCTTGGGCAAGGTCATTCTGAAGAGTCTTGGACCTGAGCCCTTCAAATATCATCAAGCCTTATCTCACTCCCCCAACCTTGTTGATCTCAGTAACCTTTGAAGTGAACACTTAGATTTTGGCACTTTCTTCATAAAATTTTGGTTTAAAGACTGCTCAAAGAGACACAGAATTGAAAGTGGGCACTTAAAGGGACATTGCTTAGATCAGTGGTGGCTGATAACAAGTCTATTTACCATGTTTTTCCAGATGCTGACAGCAGCTATCCACCAGCCTGGGGACCTGTCGGTAAATAGGATTCAGACTGAGCTTTTTATCTCTGGCTTTTTCTTTTTTATTCTGAGCCTCCGCAGGCAAGGAAAGTTGCAAAGCTTCTAGCAGTCGAGACTGGTTGTCATCCAGATCGGTGATGGAATCCACTGACATGGCACCCTGCAAAAGATTCAGTCTTGAAGGACAGATAACACAAGCAAAAACAGCTGCTTCCAGACACCACCCAATGAGTCCATTTGCATATAGCCATCCCCCTCAGGAAAAAAAAACTGATTTAAATAACTGTGCTGTTTATATGTTGGTTTATTACTTACAGATGAAGAAGAAAAAAAGAAAACATTTCTTGAAAAAGCTAGAATATATCCACAACATAGGGTAAGGTATTGTGAGTTACAGTTTCAACCAGAGACAGAATTTTCCATGTGGAAAACAAGAGAAAGGAGACATATAATTAAGACACTCTGACTCAATGACTTCATTTTTTCTGAAACCAAAAAAAAAAAAAAATCACATAATCAATGACTGAGGTCAAGTTAGAGACTTCTGGTGAATAAAATAAAAGTGTTCTCAACTATGACTGTAGGAAGTAGATTTTTAAAAATGGAGACATTTATGGTGGACAGCCACAAACATGCAACTAGTCATATAAAAGCTTTCCTACTTTAAAGGACACTGTGAATGACCTCAATGTTTAAAAAGATAGATGTAGCTGCGCTATTTGAAGGGGGTCCTAGGGAGAGATCCAGTCCTACACAAGTGGCCCTTTCCTAAAATGCTTGCTCTGGGCCATTCTGAAGACTCTGAGCTCCCTAGGAAGAATCCATACAATAGCCTTTGTTGCATTTTTTTTTTCTTAGAAGTAGTAGCATTGTGTGTTTTCTTATGAAAGTGCTCTCAGGACACAACTGTAGGGAAATGGGAAAAATAAAACAGGGAATCATTTTCAACCCCACGAGCACTGTGGACAATTGGTTGCTGGAGACAATGTAGATCATGCCCCTCAGAGTTGGCCTTCCTCCACACCTCTGGAAGCATTGGTGAAGGCTAGCTGCTTGTAGGGACAGGGAGGTGATGGTATCTCCTTAGTACTTACAGCCCACCACTTGCATGCATGGGGGCTATGGACACCATAGAGTAAAGAGATGAGGATTTGGCAGATGGAAGGCAGCAAGCATGGCAGCAATGTATTGTGTGTGTTACAGCCATCTACCTTGATGAAGTATGAAGCAAGATGCAAGCTGCTGGCATCCTTGCAGGGCCTGGATAGAAAAAAAGGGTATTTGGAAAGTCCAATACCTAGGTTGCAGGTTCCTAAAAACGTCAGGTTTAGGTTTGGGTGTGATACTGTCATTTGGATTTATAGACTGAGACAATGACAGGTTTCAAACTACAAATTCATCAAGAAAATGCACATATTTCAAAACGTTGTCAGTTTTCCAGTTTTAATGACAGTCAACACCAAAAAAAAAAAAATCAGAAAAATCAGGGGCTGGGGTCTTGCTATACTTTGGAAAAAAAACCCTTTCTATTGATGGTTAATTAAGACATGCAAGTTTGGCTAGGGAGATAGCTCAGTCGTTAAAGGTACTTGCTTGTGAAGTCTGCCAGTTCAGGTTCAATTCCCCAGGCACCACATAAAGTCAGATGTACAAAGCATTGGATGCATGCATCTGGAGTTCATTTACAGTGGCAAGAGGCCCTGGCGTGACCATGTGCTCTCTCCCTCCTTCTCTCAAATAAACAGATAAATAAATATTTTTAAAAAGAATGTGAAATTTTAGTGTAGGGTCTATAGGTTAGAGGAAAGAGAAGGGCGACCACCCAAGTGTCCTAAAAAGTCATGAGATGCTTAGTAGCTTACTAACTCGGTTGTTGTCATACTATCTACCTAAAGAAAGAGCTTTCTGTGACTCCAATTTGACATGAAAAAGAGCACAATATCCAGAATGTCATACTCTCATGATCATCAGTGTCACATTATTGACAGTATATATTTGAAAGACAATAAATACACATAGGATTCCATGGTTCCCTTTAAGGGGAAATAAGTGTCATAGATAAAGAAAACTACCATTGTTTATTAACATCCTCTGCCAAGCCATCTGTCCAAGTATATTCACAGAGTGGCACTAAAGAAATTATATAAATAAAAACACTAGGTTCTGCCCTCAAACCTCAACATCTCCTGGGAAGCTAGCACGACAACAGGAGTTAACAACAGACCAGCATCAATGACAGTCATGCAGAATGTTTGGAGCACATAGTAACAAGGAGAGACACCCAACAGCATGGAGAAGAGCCAGGGAAGGCTTGAGGGAGTGGCAGCTGCCCCAGGCGGGATGCCACTTCCCTGAGCATAACTGATACCCACAGTGCAACTAGTTTTCACAGGAACTAAGACTCAATGGGTAACCTTTTCCATCTTCAGTTTTTGAGTGTCACAGGACATCCTGGCCAACTCACCCTCCTCCTGGCCCGAGGAGCTGGTTCTGGGGTATTTGGGGATGTGGATTCATTTGGTGTTTCTGAGGTTGAGCTGAGAGATGAGTTACTGCTTGAGAGTTCCTTGTTTTGTCGTTTATTTCCAAATGGTAGCAGGGAAGCCACGAAATCGGATGCATCTTTCTGTTCTTCCCTCTGTGAGTCCTGCTTGAGTTTATAGGCCCGGTCATTGGCAATGACCTGGGATAATGGCATTCCAAATGCCTGTGGGATGAATTCTGGAAACAAAAATCATACATTCACATTTAGTCATGACCCAGACCAATGAGGGCTCGCATCATACTCAGGTCTAAGGGCAAGCATATGCAAATGACTGTTTTCCAACAAATTGATTCATCAAACAACATACCCAGACTACTTTGTGTTATTGATCAGAACAGCCAAGTTTCAATTGAAATAAAGAAAACTAGCAGGTGAAACTCCACATTGTAGAAAACCAGGTCTCAAGTTTTTCTCCTTGTGTCTCAGAACTGTTTGAAAGGAAATAACTTTACAAAGAAGTGGGGCATTTTGACAGAATGGAAATGACACGCTATACTCATGAGCAGAGTTTTACAAAGTGCTACACTTTGGTTTATATGCATTTGAGGCCCGTTAAGGCTGCAAGACATGTGGGAATTATATATCCAGCCACTGAACAAACAAGTGTTCGTTGAACAACTACAAGGTGCCATGTCAAGTTTTACAATGTGGGAGGAAGCTATAAAAGATCCAGTCTTTTGTCAGAAGAGGTTCAAAGTTTGTAGATGAGGTAGAGGTGAAGTGGGGGAGTGCAGAGCCAGACAAGAATGTAATTCTAATAGAGGGACTAGCATGTGTCACAATAGAGATATGTATGGGCTGAAGAGATGGCTTAGTGGTTAAGACACTTGCCTTTGAAGCCTAAGGACCCAGGTACAATTCTCCAGGTCCCATGTGAGCCAGATGCACAATAAAGATAAGTGTAAAACAAAGATTTAAATTCACTTAATACATTTTGAAGGTCCCAAATAAAAGAGACAGCATATGGAATGATAAGTCAAGGGGCAAAGAAAGAAGCTGGGGACAAGCTTGAAAGGAGAAACCTTGAGACAAAGTTTGCTGTCTTGCCATTTTGTTACTGTCTTCTATGCCCAGCCAGGTGGGTTGAAGCTGTACTTTCCTGATCTATACTGAAGGCATCCTGCTGGATACATGCAGCAGTGTATGCTAGCATAATATATCTTATGTAAGCTCCAAGATATAATTTGTTATATTCTTTGGTAAGGCCAATTTGGGGAAAGAGGCACAATACATAGAACTCTGTGCTTTCTTTTGGTGATGTGCATACAGCTGCTTTCTGTACCGCAGAGATGGGCATGTTATCAGTAATATTATAGTTTCATGCTGAAAGCATTAATAATGCAATCATGTGCATTATTGCTGATAGGCTCAAAATTATGTCTCTTAGCAGCAGCATATTAGAGTCTAGCCTCTCCATTGTGTTTATAAGCCCTATGAATGAAACCAGAATCATCAAGGGAAAATAACTCTCAGCTTGTTTGTTCTTTGAACAAAAAAGCTAGCATTAAACCAGGTACAAAGAGGCTTTAAAAGGTTTTCCTGTTTGACTCATGGCAACATTTTTAAGTAGGCTAATGGCCACGTCTCCATTAAGAGAAGAAGTGGCACGTTAAAGGCCTACACCTCTGGCACTATCAAAGGACACAATTTGTTTTGAAGTAAGAAGTCCAAACTTCACTTGGAGGTTTTCAGAGGTGTTTGCTCCATTAATGTGCCAGAAGACATGTAATAGTAATTTTAAAAGATCTAGGTATTTCTCTTTTAATGTAGACAGTGTTGCAAGATCCAATATTTACTACAGATGCATACCATTCTTATGTTCCCACTACCAGCAAAACAGAAAGCAGAGAAAAAAGTACCAGGTCATAGGCTTGTACTGGGAGGATTTATTATATAAATCTGTGCTCTGTTAACTATAAAAAATAATCAGAAAGATATTTTGTTTAAAAAAGTTTGGCCAATTCTAGACATACAGATGGTAAGACTGACATCCACATGGAATATAGAAATAGATGAAAATCTTAAATGAATCAGGTGACATGGGTCTGCTCGTGTAGGAATATGAAAAGCACAGAATTTGTTCTAATTTGGGACATCTGAATCCTCTTCTAGCCCTTTTCCACATAAGGACATCCAACCAGATTCAATTATAGATTTTTTCTATCTCTGGGAAAAGAAAGGGAAACTGTTTCTTTTGGAATCTGCCATTTTTGATCCTTAAAAGTCTGTCACCCTACTTGTAAGTTATAATAGTTGAAAATAAATTAAATATGAAATGAATGAAATCATTCTCTCTTGATTTTTGGTCCTCTTTTATTCTCATTCAAGAGATATACCACTAACAAGAGATCTTTATTTCTCTCTGTGGGTTTTCATATATGGCTGTGCTTATTTTTCATGCCTAGATTTTCATGTGGTCTCGTTACTTTCGTATTGTTTTCCCTGAGTACTCACCAGATTCACAAAGCATATTTCTCTATGGTCTAAATTGGGGAACCGTCTAGTTATCACTATAGATTCCTAGGAAAGATCCCTGAATATTATTTCTTCTTAATAATATGGCTATTATTATTAATAAAGACTCATCAAAATTTTGTTGAGCAAAATCCTCATTTAAGTATAAACAAAACATCAGTTCTTTTTTAAATTTTTATTTATTTATTTATTTATTTGACAGAGAGAGAGGGAGAGAGGATGGGCATGCCAGGGCCTCCAGCTACTGCGAACGAACTCCAGATGTGTGCATACCCTTGTGCATCTGGCTAACGTGGGTCCTGGGGAATCAAATCTGGGTCCTTTGGTTTTGCAGGCAAATGCCTTAACTGCTAAACCATCCCTCCAGTCTGAAAACATCACTTATACATGCCTAGCCATAAGTTCAAAGCCTTTCTGTGAGGAGGACAAAGGCACCTCAAGACTCTTCACATTGACAGAAACCAATAAGCTTGATACTAGGATTTAAACAGAATGACAAAACAGTTACCTAAGAGTTATTGTGCTGGGGCCAGGGACAAGGGGCATCATGTTCTAATCCAAATTCTGTGTTCACCAAGCAGATATATATATATATATATATATATATATATATATATATATATATATATATATATATATATCTCACATTTAGTGATATCCTTAGAGAGTAACAATAAAGCATGGCATAATGGGATTTTGGCACAATGAAAGTTGTTGATAAATTGATGGCATAATCTGACAATGTCCTGAGGCATAGAGTTATGCCACAGTATAATCTAATCCCCATGTGCTCTGATTAGGGCATACAGGAACTGGAACAAAGTAGCTATTTTTTTTAACATTTTCTCAAAAAAACTGATTTCTTTTTAACCCAAGAAAAAGAAATTTTCTAAAGTTCCAAAACTTTTAAAAACAGTTTTGCTTGCCAGGTAATTCAACTAAGAGAAATTAGAGGGACTTGGGAACTATTCAGTACAAAAAATATTTCCCAAACTAGTGTCAATTTTGAATTAGATTCCATGTGGAAGCCAAAAGTTGCATGAACATTCTTTTGGTGGCAGTAGGGACATGAGGTGTCATATAATCTGCTATATATTATTCTAAGGTCATTAAATTTCATACAAGACATGATTCATTGTGATGAAACCAATTGATATAGTAGCATATCAAATATTTGTGAATCACTTTTTATTTGGGGAGCAAGTCAACTCCGTAAAGCGGTTCCTCTTTATTTTTAGATGGCCTAATCCAAGAGGTCACTTAGAGTTTCCTGTTTTCCTTCTTTTACTTTTGGATTCCAGTGATGATCATTTTTCACATGTGCAGCTGTTATGAACCCAAATGTTAACATTAAATGGGAAGGAAATAATGGGAACTGATTACAAATGGGCCAGACCAGTACATGGCCACCCCCAAGCTCTGGTTCCCAGGACATCCATGTAATAGGTCCCAGTATTGACATAAGCAAGGCTAGATGTTTGAAAAAGATGTCAAGGAATTGGTTTTTAAGCATCAAGCTATTTCAGAGAGCAATCTCTTTTGCAATGAAGATTGTACCTCTCCCCTTAGATGGATGGATGGTCTGCCCTTTCTTTGGAACTGCCCCAGACAGCTTACTAATATTGTGAAGTTTTACTTGAGTCTACTTAATTTTTTTCTGAAAAATGTGAAATGGCCCAGTATGAACTTGTCAATTATTTTCCTGAGCTTTATTTCCCTGCTTATTCATGGTTTTGCTTTCTGATGATTTATATTTAATATAAATGAACATACACATGCACGAGTTTATGAAATGAAACAAAACCCCATCCCCCAGAAAAAAAATGCACATTTTGCTTACCTTAGCCCAAATGTATTTTCTACAGAATCACCTAAAGTCTGCATTGTGTTTCAATCCCAATTTCAATATCACTATATTAGACTAAAGAAAATTTAAACAATGATGCACTGCTAATACACTTGTTCTCTCTTGTCTACAATTTCACTTTTCAAGGTTTTGGTTGCTCACAATAAAATGGAAAATCCCAGGGGCTGGAGAGATGGCTTAGCGGTTAAGGCATTGCCTATGAAGCCAAAGGACCTAGGTTCAATTCCTCAGGACCCACATAAGCCAGATGTACAATGGTCACTTTTCTGGAGTTTGTTTGCAGTGGCTAGGGGCCCTGGCATGCTCATTCTCTCTGTGTCTGTCTTCTCTCTTCTCTCTCTCTCTCTCCTTGCAAAAAAGTAAAAATGAAATAAAAAATGGTAAACCCCAGAAATGAGACTATTTGTTACAGCAAATTGTTATAATTACTTTATTTTTTGTTGATATTTTTTATTAAATACACATATATATTTAATAAAATACATATATATATATATATATATATATATATATATATATATATATATGGTATTGAGATAAACATTATAGCATGCTACAAGTCAGTACAGACTGGAATCAGTGTCAGAATAGGTCTTGTACAGCACTTATCATAATGCACCTATTTTTAAAAACCCTTGTTTCTATTGTTCTCCACTATTTTGCAAACAAAAGATCAATTATTATGGGCTAGAGAGATGGCTTAGCAGTTAAGGCCTAAGGACCCATGTTAGACTCTCTAGATCCCACCTAATCCAGATGCACAAAAGTGAGGCAATCTCAAGGTTACACATGCCCACTAGGTGGCACAATTATCTGGAGTCCGATTTCAGTGGCTGAGGCCCTAGAGTGCCAAATTTCTTCCCCCCCTCCGTCTAAAATAAAAAAAGATAAATAAAGTTCAATTAGTATGCCAAAGAACTTCAATGGGAAATATATATCTGTCCCCATTCAATACTAATTCATATGACACATAAAATGAACATATATTCACACAATTAGACCATTCTGCAATAATTTCAAATGAGACCTTGAGAAGAAGCCACAAAAATGGACTGTGCTAATGGGGTCCAGGTGCCCATTAACTAATGGACATGAGTTCAAAATGATCACAAATGTCTCTGTAAGGGTGGTTGGAGTGTCAGTTCTTTAAATAGTCATATAAAGTGACACAAATCAGCAATCACAGGAACATAATGGATCAAAACAAAATGTTTTGTACTCTAACATAAATAATGGTCCATCTTCAGTATACCATGAGGCAAAGACAGTTACTTCCCTGTAATCATGGTCGGCTAATCCAAACTCTTTCTCATTCAACTAGTCCTGCCTAACTGTCTAGGTTTGCCAGACAGCTGGTTAGAGTTAGGGATGCTGTCCATGGCTACTCAACCCAAGTCCTTTTCATGCATAGCTGATTGGCTAGAATAATTGGAACCACAAACTTGGCCAAAGTTACATTCTGCTCAAACTAGCTGAATTCATCAACCATGTACAGCACTACTCAAACACTGAAGAGTAGACCAAAACAGCTTTCAATGACATTCCATCACAGAGATCTCATTTATATAATAGAAGTGAACCACATAAATCTACGTAATTCCAAAACTCCACCAAATTCAACCAGTATGCTCCATGGAAGATGCATTTGCTTTACTAATTCTGTCCTTTACCTCTGTCTTTGTTTTTCTCCTTTCCCAATGAATCCAGTTTCTTTCTCAAAGATTTCTTTCTCTTTTGTCCATCTGTAAATATGAAAAAGAATGAGAAATTATAAACATAAGCATACAAATGGTATTTTACTTTTTGAATCATGTTTTAGCAAAACATGCCTTCCCTTACATTATTAATTTATAATTTTATTCAATTTTACTTTAGCTTTTATTGACATCATCCATATATATCATTATGACTTTTAAACAGAGAAACATCTCGGAGAATACCTGAATATCCCTGACTGGGAGAGCACATATGACCAGTTTCAGAATCTGCTTAAACATTCTTGCAATTATGGGAAGTACTAGAAACTTCTTTTCAAATGATTTGGCCCTGGCAAACATGTACATTGTCTTTTACTATTACACAGGTCTTCTCTTAGTATCCATGGTTTTATAATCACTATTCATCTTGAACCAAATATCCATGACAGAGTCAACAGTCCACATAAAGTTTTGACATCATGAGCTACTACAGTATAATTGGATAAGGAAAAGGATTTGATGGTCCACAGAACTCAGGCTATAACTAGTGCTGTATCATTTACAAATGGTGTGACTTTGGACAAGTCTCAGTGTCTTCGTGTATAAAATGAAATTTCTGTGGTCTTGTGAAAATTAAAGAAAACAATGTGTATAAAATGCCCAATGTGCAGCCTAGCACATCCCCACAAGTTGAAGTCTACTTTCTTTGGGCACAGAGGGCCACAGAATATTCTATAGTATGGTTGTACCATAATCGAATCATTTTAATATCAATGGATTTCGGGGTTGGTTCCAATGTTTCACTGTGATACTTTGGAAATATGTCATTTTAGTATCTGGTGCTTACAACAAATGAACTCAATATTCTGTTTAACTCACCAAATAGGAAAGATACCACTCATATAGGTGGGCAGCTATAATTAAATTCCTGGATGTCATGATAAAATATTGCCAACCTTCATTGCCAGAATGTGTTTTGAGAGTAATGCAGCTGTCAACTTAACATGAGGGAGGTGTGAATCAGGAATCCACTCTAATCAAATAGCAAAGAAGCAGCCCATACCACAAGGAAACATTTTTTTTAGAAGGAAGATAAAGATTTGTGTTAGAGGACACACTAAAAATGTTTAAATATATATATATATATATATATCTCACCCAATAACATTTAAAAACAAGATTCTGATAGTAGGCAACATGAAAATAAGCACTCTTAAAGAGAAGTGAGCATTTCTAGGATCCTCATGGGGCTGCAGATGTTCTCAATATCGCCTCCTCTGTGAATTGTTAGAGGCCAAAGAATATACTTAATAGGCATGTTTATTCCCTCCCACTTTCAAAGATTCCAGAAATGACACTACTCCCACAAATTGAAAAAGTAAGTTTTTACTCTTGTGGTCATGATATTTCTATAAGGAGAAAACATGTAAAATAAGTTGTAAAGTGGCCAAGTGTCATCAATCTCTCTCAGCACTGATGCCTTCATTTCTTCAACATCTGTAAGTTGATCTCACTATTTGGGACTGTTGTGAATTATGATATACGTGCAAGTGATTAGACATACTAACTGCACAAAATTCACAAGAGCCTCTAAACAGGATGGACGGAGCCTTTACTTTCTATTGCTTGCTTCATTGTCAGTTCATATCACCAAATGTATACTGTGGGAACAACATTAAAAATCCTCTAATTCATTCAGTTACATAATTGACTGGGTAGAGTAACTAAACAATGTATCTATTAAAGACCAATTGATTTTTTAGCCTTATATATGCCAGGCAAGTGTTTTACGACTGAGTTACATTCCCAACCCCATAATTAATTTTTATGAACATTTCACAGATCCAAAAATTGAAGCAAGATATCAACAGACAGAATGCAAACAGGAAAGGGGATATTTTAATGTAGAATAATATTAATAACTCTTTAAATTATGGCAAATACAAATATACAGATTAGATAATAATAATAATAATAATAATAATAATAATAATAATAATAATGACAGCATAGTGGCAGACTCAACAGCCAAGTTAAGATGTAGCTTATTGGTAGTCTAAAAGAATTACCAATGTTTCCTATATTGTCCTCTCATAGAATTACTGGCCAGAATTTTTTTTTTAATTTTTTAATTTTTTTATTTTTTATTAACATTTTCCATGAATATAAAATATATCCCATGGTAATTCCCTCCCTCCCGACCCCCACACTTTCCCATTTGAAATTCCATTCTCCATCATATTACCTCCCCATTACATTCATTGTAATTACATATGTACAATATCAACCTATTAAGTATCCTCTTCCCTTCCTTTCTCTACCCTTTGTGTCTCCTTTTTAACTTACTGGCCTCTGCTACTAAGTATTTTCAATCTCACGCAGAAGCCCAATCATCTGTAGCTAGGATCCCCATATGAGGGAGAACATGTGGCGCTTGGCTTTCTGGGCCTGGGTTACCTCACTTAGTATAATACTTTCCAGGTCCATCCATTTTTCTGCAAATTTCATAACTTCATTTTTCTTTATTGCTGAGTAGAACTCCATTGTATAAATGTGCCACATCTTCATTATCCACTCATCTGTTGAGGGAAATCTAGGCTGGTTCCATTTCCCAGCTATTATAAATTGAGCAGCAATAAACATGGTTGAGCACGTACTTCTAAGGAAATGACATGAGTTCTTTGGATATATGCCTAGGAGTGCTATAGCTGGGTCATATGGTAGATCAATCTCTAGCTGTTTTAGGAACCTCCACACTGTTTTCCACAATGGCTGGACCAGATTGCATTCCCACCAGCAGTGCAGAAGGGTTCCTTTTTTTCCACATTCCTGCCAACATTTATGATCATTTGTTTTCATGATGGTGGCCAATCTGACAGGAGTGAGATGGAATCTCAATGTAGTTTTAATCTGCATTTCCCTGATGACTAGTGACGTAGAACATTTTTTTAGATGCTTATATGCCATTCATATTTCCTCCTTTGAGAACTCTCTATTTAGCTCCATAGCCCATTTTTTGATTGGCTTGTTTGATTCCTTATTATTTAACTTTTTGAGTTCTTTGTATATCTTAGATATTAATCCTCTATCAGATATATAGCTGGCGAAGATTTTTTCCTATTCTGTAGGTTGCCTCTTTGCTTTTTTCACTGTGTCCTTTGTGGTGCAAAATCTTTGTAATTTCATTAGGTCCCAGTGGTTAATCTGTGGTTTTATTGCCTGAGCAATTGGGGTTGTATTCAGAAAGTCTTTGCCAAGACCAATATGTTGAAGGGTTTCCCCTACTTTTTCCTCTAGCAGTTTCAGAGTTTCTGGTCTGATGTTAAGGTCTTTAATCCATTTGGAATTAATTCTTGTGCATGGCAAGAGAGAAGAATCTATTTTCATCCTTCTGCAGATATATATCCAGTTTTCAAAACACCATTTGCTGAAGAGGCTGTCTCTTCTCCAATGAGTATTTTTGGCATTTTTATCAAATATCAGGTGGCTATAGCTACTTGGGCTTACACTTGGGTCCTCTATTCTGTTCCACTGATCTACATGTGTTTTTTTGTGCCAGTACTATGCTGTTTATGTTACTATGGCTCTGTAGTATAGGTTAAAATCAGGTATGGTGATACCACCAGCCTCTTTTTTGTTGCTCAGTATTATTTTAGATATTCGAGGTTTTTTGTGATTCCAAATGAATTTTTGGATTGTTTTTTATATTTCCATGAAGAAAGCCTTTGGAATTTTGATAGGGATTGCATTAAATGTGTAGATTGCTTTAGGTAAGATTGCCATTTTCACAATATTGATTCTTCCAATCCAGGAACAAGGGATGTTTCTCCACTTTCTAGTGTCTTCTGCAATTTCTCGCTTGAGTGTTTTAAAGTTCTCATTGTATAGATTCTTTACTTCCTTGGTTAGGTTTATTCCAAGGTACTTTATTTTTTTTGATGGAATTGTGAATGGGAGTGATTCTCTGATTTCATCCTCTGTGTGTTTGCTGTTAGCATATATGAAGGCAACTGATTTCTGTGTATTTATTTTGTATCCTGCTACATTGCTGTAGGTTTTGATCAGCTCTAACAGCTTGCTAGTAGAGTCTTTAGGGTCCTTTATGTATAGAATCATGTCATCTGCAAATAATAACTTGATTTCTTCCTTTCCAATTTGTATCCCTTTTATGTGTGTCTCTTGCCTTATTGCTATGGCTAAGACTTCCAAAACTATATTAAATAGAAGTGGGGACAGTGGACACCCTTGTCTTGTTCCTGATTTTAGTGGAAAAGCTTCCAGTTTTTCCCCATTTAGTAGTATGTTGGCTGTAGGCTTGTCATAAATAGCCTTTATTATATTGAGATATGTTCCTTCTATTCCCAGTCTCTGTAGGACTTTTATCATGAAGGGATATTGGATTTTGTCAAATGCTTTCTCTGCATCTAATGAGATGATCATGTGATTTTTGTCCTTCAACCCGTTTATGTAATGTATTACATTTATAGATTTGCGTATGTTGAACCATCCCTGCATCTCTGGGATAAAGCCTACTTGGTCAGGGTGAATGATCTTTTTGATATACTCTTGTATTCTGTTTGCCAATATTTTGTTGAGAATTTTTGCATCTATGTTCATGAGGGAGATTGGTCTGTAATTTTCTTTTTTTGTTCTATCTTTGCCTGGTTTTGGTATCAGGGTGATGCTGGCCTCATAGAAGGAGTTTGGTAGAATTCCTTCTTTTTCTATTTCCTGGAAAAGCTTAAGAAGCAATGGTGTTAGCTCTTCCTTAAAAGTCTGGTAAAATTCAGCAGTGAATCCATCTGGGCCTGGGCTTTTTTTAGTTGGGAGATTATTGATAACTGTTCGGATCTCCATGTTTGTTATAGGTCTATTTAAGTGATTAATCTCATTTTGATTTAATTTAGTTAGGTCATATAGATCAAGGAAATCATCCATTTCTTTCAGATTTTCATACTTTGTGGAGTATATGCTTGTATAGTATGTCCCTATGATTTTTTGAATTTCTCTGGAATCTGTTGTGATGTTACCTTGTTCATCTCTGATTTTATTAATTTGTGTCTCTTCTCTCTTTCTTTTGGTCAGATTTGCTAAGGGTTTATCAATCTTGTTTATCCTTTCAAAGAACCAACTCTTTGTTTCATTAATTCTTTGGATTGTTCTTTTTGTTTCTATTTCATTAATTTCTGCCCTAATCTTTATTATTTCTTCCCGTCTACTGATTTTTGGTTTGCCTTGTTCTTCTTTTTCCAAGGCTTTAAGGCGAAGCATTAGGTCGTTTACTTGCGACCTTTCTAATTTCTTAATATAGGCACTTAAGGCTATAAATTTACCTCTTAGAACTGCCTTCATTGTGTCCCAGAGATTTGGGTATGTTGTGTTCTCATTATCATTTGACTCTATAAATTTTTTGATTTCCTTTTTGATTTCTTCATTGACCCATTCATCATTTAGTAGTGTATTGTTTAGTTTCCATAATTTTGTGTATGCTCTATAGCCTTTCTTGCTACTGATTTGTAGTTTAATTCCATTGTGCTCAGATAGAATGCAAGGAATTATTTCAATTTTCCTGAATTTGTTAAGATTTGCTTTGTGTCCTAATATATGGTCTATTTTAGAGAATGTTCCATGTGCTGCTGAAAAGAATGTATATTCTGCAGCCTTTGGATGAAATGTCCTGTATATATCTGTTAAGTCCATTCCTTCGATGACCTCATTTAGTCCAGATGCCTTTCTGTTTATTTTTTCCTGGGATGACCTGTCAATTGATGAGAGTGGGGTGTTAAAGTCACCCACTACCACTGTGCTTGGTGTTATCTGTGACCGTAGTTCTAATAGTGTTTGTTTGACGAATTTGGGAGCCCCCATGTTAGGTGCATATATGTTTAGGATTGTAATGTCCTCCTGTTGGAGTGTGCCCTTAATCAATATAAAGTGACCTTCCTTATCTTTCTTGACTAACGTCGGACTAACGTCTACCCTGTCTGATATTAGCATAGCCACCCCTGCTTGTTTTCTAGGGCCATTTGCTTGAAACACTGTCTTCCAACCTTTCACCCTAAGGTAATGTCTATCCTTTGTAGAAAGGTGAGTTTCTTGGAGACAACAAATTGTAGGATCCTGCTTTTTAACCCAGTCTGCAAATCTATGTCTTTTCGTTGGGGCATTGAGGCCGTTGATATTAAGAGATATTATTGAAAGGTGTGTATTTATGTTTGCCATTTTTTGTGTGTGTGTGTGTTTCTGGTTCTACCTGTGCTCTCTTGTGTTAACTAGTATTTGAGTATTGCTTGTTTTTTCTAGGTTCCTTATATGTGTGCTTTTCCTTTTGTTCAGCATGGAGGATTCTATCAAGTATTTTCTGTAGAGCTGGTTTTGTCTTCAAATACTCCTTTAACCTGCTTTTGTCATGGAATGTCTTTATTTCTCCATCTATTTGAATGGATAACTTTGCAGGATAAAGTAACCTTGGTTGACAGTTCTTATCTTTCAGAACTTGGAATATATCACCCCAAGCCCTTCTGGCTTTAAAAGTTTGTGTTGAATAATCTGCTGTAATCCTGATGGGCTTGCTTTTGTAGGTAACTTGATTTTTCTCTCTAACTGCTTTCAATATTTTTTCTTTTGTGTGTGTGTTTGGAAGTTTGATTATAATATGGCAAGGAGAGGTTCTTTCTGGGTTTTGTCTGGCTGGGGTTCTAAAGGCTTCCTGTATCTGCATTGGCACCTCTTTCCCAATTTGGGGGAAATTTTCTTCTATGATTTTGTTGAAGACGCCTACTATGCCTTTGGATTGGAGTTCTTCTCCTTCTACTATGCCCTGAATTCTTATATTGGATCTTTTCATAGTGTCCCGAATATCTTGAAATTCCCACTCATACTTTTCTATAAGTTTGTCTTTCTCTTTGTTGGACTGCATTAGGTCTGCCACCTGGTCTTCTAGCTTAGATATTCTGTCCTCTCCCTCATCCATCCTACTGGTGAGATTTTCTACAGAGTTTTTTATTTCATTAACTGTGTTCTTCATTGCTAGTAATTCTGACTGGTTTTTCTTTATTATTTCTATTTCTTTATTTATGTCTTGTGTTGCCTTCTTTATTTCATTAAATTGGTGTCCTGCATCTTCTTTGATTCCTTTGATTTCCTCTTTGATTTCCTCTTTGATTTCTTCTTTGATTGTTTTCATGTGTTCTTTGACCTCTTTGAACATATTTATAATCATTCTTTTGAACACTTTCTCAGGCATTTCCTCTAACTCTTTCTCACTGGAGGATATTTCTGATGCATTAATACTTTTAGGTGGATTTATATCGTCTTGCTTTTTAGTGTTTCTTGTGTTATAATGTATATATTTTTGCATCTTGGATTAAGTTAATGCTTGGATTTTCTAGCTAGCTGTGTATTCTTAGCTGTATCAATTGATTTGATGTAATATATTTTCAGGGTAGGACCTTAAGGTATTAGGTGTGGCTCTTAAGACTCTCAGAGTATCTACAAAGATGTTCTTAGGGGTTGAATTTCCCTGCTATAGGAGTATTCAAGCAGGCTAAGTGGAGTAAAATACAGGTAGATTCTAAAATTTAACTAAACACTGTACACATTCAATCAAAAACAGCCCCAAGTATGTATGCAAGAGTAGTTATTATAACGACCAGATCCTCTATCAACAAAAAGGTTAAGATTTCTGGTCTGTTGAGGGATCCAAGTCAGCTTGCGACCAAGTGAGACCCTTCCCTGGTGCAATCTCAGTTACCTTGGATGATTTCGGTCTCAGTAAAGTTGCTGCCTGGGCCGTCGGGCTGCTGTTCTGATTTCTGGAGCTGGGCACTTGCTTTTCCTGTGGGGCTAACCGAGCCTGGCAAGTGTGGCCCTGCAGATCAGCACCCCTGCTGCTGGAACTGCTGCTGCTCAATCTGCCCCTGCTGGGCTGTAGCCACTGCTGCTGAAGGTGTTGCTGTTGGACCCACCGCTGCTGCTGCCTCTGCTGCTGCTGTAGCTTCCACTGCTGGAGCCACCACTGCTGCTGAAGCTGCTGCTGCTGTGTCCACTGCCGCTGCTCCCCCTGAAGCTGCTGCTGCCGAGTCTGCCACTGCTGCCACTCCTGGGTCTGCTGCTGCTGGGGCCGCTGTTACCGGTGCTGGAGCCGCTGATGTTGATGCCGAACTCTGCTCCTGCTTGGGTCCCGCTGTTGGCGTGGCTGGGTCCCGGGCTGCTGTTCTGTTCGCCGGAGCTGGGCTCAGGCGATGGGGGAGGGGAGGGAGCCGCAGCTGCTCTGGTTCACTCGCTGCTCCAAGCGGTCTTCTACCTCGTGGTCTGCTCCTCCACTGCTCGCTGCCGCTCTCCCCTCACGTTTCCCGAGTTGCGGAGAGCGCGGTGTGAGGGGAAGCTCCCGCACCTGGTTTTTCCTGTGGCTGGAGCCAAGCCTGGCGGCTTTCTGGTGCACCACGGCCACGGCGGTTGGCGGAACTGCCAGAGCCACTTTTCCTGCCTGTGCAGGCTCTGGATGCTCTGGAACTCTTCTACTTCTCCGCTGCCACTTCAATTTCCTATACACCTCACTTTTTAGTAAAAGTGTGTATTTTGCTGAGTTTTTTTGGTCTTTTTTCCCCCCTAGGCTGCTTTGGCTTGGTACCTACGCCGCCATCTTAACCGGAAGTTGGTCTACTTCTGGCCAGAATTTTTAAATAATCAATTGTTGACTTTTCTTTGTAGTTATACTATCATACATACATAGAGAGTGGTTATGTTTTTCTTTTTTATGAAGGTATATAGATTGAATCACACTGAAGCTACTTTTCCTTGCATCATTTATTTTCACTTACCAACACTTTGTGCTATTTTCCTGTAGATCTCGTGTGTAGGTAGCTGCAAATTATTCATATTGATGTCTATGTAATGTTTCATTGTATAGATATGCCATGGGTATTTTTCCCATTGAGCTGCTTGCTGATAGACATTTGTGTTTAGCTTGGGGAAATTAGGACCAAGACTTTTTTTTTTTTAAATTCTATTCATTTCTCAAAATCTCTAAGGTGATGATTCTTAAAGCGTGGTTCTGAAACCAGCAGCATTAGTATTACTGGAGATCTTGTTAGAGATAAATTCTCCATACTTCTGATCCAGACCCACTGAATGTTGAATGCAGTTAGGACTTTAGGACCATTCCCTCCTGAGTATTCTGGTACAAAGTTTGAGAGCTTTCATCCAATGATACACACGTAAAGCTATATTGCTAGACCATTGTGTATGTCACATTAGCCTATATTGCGATATGTCAAACTTTTCTAATAGTTTTATTACTCTTTCTTTTCTTTTACTTTTTTTTTTTATCAATGGTGGGGATTGAACTAGGGGTGATAGGCATGCTAGGAAAGTACTCTTTCACTGAGCTAACTCCTCAGCCTAGTTTTGCTTACTTTTATTCCTAACAGCATGAGAGTTAGCATGGCCATAAGAAGATAATATGCACCCTACACTCCAATACTCCAAACAATATCTTGATGACTTCTTATAGCCTAAGTGCTATTTTGGGGATTAAGAGCATATAATGAAATGCTTATCTATCTTAAGTAAATATTATCATTATCACCTAGACAGAAATGAATATTATTAGTGAGAAACCATGTGAAATGATAGATGGGTGAAATGTAAAATTATTCAGTGCTTTAGCATGGCATTTTCTCTTTACAGATCCTCGGGGAAATAACTAGAGGTACACAGTGAAACTTCTCAATCCTATTTTCCCTTGAAGTAAATAAGAACTTCACCTTGGAGTCTTGAGTAGATGAAGGAATTCTCATCCTTTTGTAACAATACAACATAGAAAACTTGATCAAGAGGCTATCATATTTAATACATGTGACACACATAGTAGTTTATGTTTAATTAGCTCCTTGGGTGCCAGTTAGTGTGATAAATGTACTCCCACATTTGCTCTAGTATCTTTTCTGCTATTTTAACAGAATACATCAGATTGGGCAACTTAAAAACAATAGGAGTTTATAAAGCTCACAGTCTGGAGGCTGGTTAGCTTAAGATCAAGGGATAATATGTGGTGAGTGTCTTGTTGAATTGTAGCATGTTGGAAGACATTATGTTCAGCGAAGAAAGAAAGGAAAGAGGGAGATAGAGAGGGAGGGAGAGGGGGGAGAGAACTTATAGCCTCAAGCTCTTTTCTAAGCAGAATTAATCCACTCACAAAGGTAAAGTGATCACCACCTGAGTACCTCCATTAGACTCCCCACTTCCTAGCATTGTTGCACAGAGGATTAATTTGTCAACACATGCTTTTGGAGGGCACACATTCAAACTGTTATAGAGAAATTCATGATCTCCAAATAAAATATATTGATGGGGTGACTGGTGATGGACATATGCTTTCGAACTGCTTCTTGTGTGTCCTGTTGCCTTTTAGATGATGATGACTTGTAGGAGGAACTTGTATAACATGTTCTGACAACAGACATTTTGGAATACACACCTAGGGTTTGGCCTACATGCACCACCCTGTCACCAGACACTGTTAAAGTCCTAATGTGTTCAGGGGTGACCACTTCCTACATGGAACACCTCATTGATGCAAATGATACTATAGCAGAGAGTAAGAAAGCAAGACACATATGTCTACTGTAGTCACTTTCACATTCCTGGCATAAGCACCCAACTAGAAGCAGCTTATTGGAGGAAAGGGTATAGTTCAGGGTGACAGATTTCAGGGGAAACTCCATCATGGTTGAAGAAGCTGGCTCATTTCAATACATTCATAGTAGAGAGACAGAAGCCAGCACCTACCAGCAAGAATATCCAGAGCTTAACCTGGCTCTCCACACATCTAGTAGGGCTAGACTCAAGATCAGACCCTAGAGACATACCTCTTTCAGAAGGGCTCTGCTAACTGAAGACTAAGTAGGAATTTTAATCTTAATGAAACTTAATACCTGAGGGTATAGGGACATACATTTGTATTCAAACTACCACAATGTACTAGTCAAAAGCTGTTAGAACAAAGGGTCTTCCATGCAAGATGTGGTTAGTCAGAACATCCCTTGGGGTAGGGCAATATTAAGCAGGCACTTAAGGAGAGTTGAGAACAAAACAACCCAAGACTGCTCCTCTAAGGCACATTTTCCATGCACTTTCTGGTCATTAGGTTTATTTTTGTAGTTGGGCAGCAGCTATTTGAGGAGAGAATATACCTCCTAGTGTTTTTTCTCCCACCTAAGTAGCACAGGGTGAGGCATACCCTGAGGACTTGTTGGCATCACTGAAGGTCACACTCAACTTCTACCAAATCAGAGATTCAGAGACACAGAGGCTCCCAAGAGCCCAACACTGAAGTAGACCTAAAACAAACCCAACATAGCTCATGGAATTTTGTGCAAGGGGGTGGGACAGAAAGATTGTTAGAGCAACATGTTGGGACATTATGAGGAGACATTGCCTCTTCCCCATAACTGATGGCTACCCTCACAATGCACAACCCACAATCCCCATGGGGATAACTGGCATTCCCAATGAGGAAGCCCCTTTGGAGAGGGGGGCCTTGGATGAGGGTAAAGATGTACCAATGTGTGTTGTTTACATGCTGTGTCCATAACAAATAATAATAATAATAAAAATAAAAAGAAGTATAAGGTTTCATGTAGGGTTTGAACAATGAAGTACAACACTCTACCTTTTAAGTTTCAGAGAATGAGAGTTATACAACAGCATTTTTCACATTGAAATAATTGTGTCACCAGAGTAAAAATTATCTTTGTAGAATAGACATTATGTGAAATGGATCATCAAGGATCCTTCTGGAGTGTCAAGAGATTTCTGTATGTTGACCCTAGTTGGTGATTACATAATATACTGAAATCACTTAAATCTGTACTTATGGAAACTCACATTTAGGCATGATTTATGTGATAGTTCTTGCCTGTTTCACTTTTCTAAATACTCGAATCACTATGAACCCATCTGCTCACCTTAATTTCTTTATAACACAGGCACATAAAAGGAATAATCAGCATTTATTGAACACTTACTGAGTAGCATAAGCTAATACATACTATATCCAGTCTTATTTTAGCCTCACAGTAGCTGTATGTAACCAATGCTACTCTTCTTTCTATTATGCACAAGGAAACTGAGTAGAGCAAGGGTAAACATTTTGTCCATAGGAAGTGGTTAAATTCTGAACTTGCATGCAGAACTGTCTAAGGTCAAAGCAGGTGCTCCTAACCTCTCTCTATGCTGTGGAAGAAATATAGTACCCATTTCAGGGATGTGCCACTGGGATCAGAGAAATGGCTTGGCATGTCCAAAGTAATATCAATGTAGAGAAAGAGTGGAGTGAAACTAATACTGTTTAAGATTTTTCCTTCTTTCTTTTTCTTTCTTTCTTTCTTTCTTTCTTTCTTTCTTTCTTTCTTTCTTTCTTTCTTTCTTTCTTTCTCCTTCCTTCCTTCCTTTCTCCTTCCTTCCTTCCTTCCTTCCTTCCTTCCTTCCTTCCTTCCTTCCTTCCTTTCTTCCTTTCTTTCTTTCTTTCTTTGTTCTATTTATTTATTTTTTTTTTTTAGGTAAGGTCTCACTGTAGAAGAGGGTGTCCTGGAATTCACTATGTACTCTCAGGCTGGCCTCAAATTCACAGCAATCCTTCCACCTCTACCTCCTGAGTGCTGGGATTAAAAGCAAAGTTATCATATCCAAAAGTGTGTGTGTTTGTGTGAGAGAGAGAAAGAGAGAGAGAGACAGAGAATGGGCACACCAGGGCCTCCAGCTGCTGCAAAGGAACTCCAGACTTATGCTTTGTGCATCTAGCTTTACGTAGTTACTGGGGTTGTCAGGCTTTATGGGCTAGGGCCTTAACTACTGAGCAATCTCTATAGCCCCTGTTTAAGCCTTTTAAGCACTCCAATGTTCATAAATATTTAGAACTTATTGTGTATTGGTCATATTATTATGTTCCCTCTCCTTGCCCCATTACCCTGAGGGTCCTCCTCAGTGGAATTATGGGTATTCACTTTGGAGTCATGAATGCACAATTGTGTGTGTGTGTGTGTGTGTGTGTGTGTGTGTGTATACAATGCTTTAGGACACACCTTCCCACCTTGTGACCCTTACATTCTTTCTCTTCCTCTTCCAAATGTTCCCCAAGCCTTGGGGTGTATGTTATAAGTCTCCTTTAGTGTTGAGCTCTCAGAGGCCTCTGATTTTCTGCTTTGATTAGTTTGTGGTTGTTATTGTTGGTTTTTCAAGGTAGGGTCTTGCTCTAGCCCAGGATGACCTGGAATTCACTATGTAGTGTCATAGTGGCCATGAACTCATGGCGATCCTCCTACCTCTGCCTCCCAAGTCCTGGGATTAAAGGCATGCACCACCACGCCCAGCTTTCTTTGATAAGTTTTGAGCATTTACCAATTGACATATCATTTTATTTGACAAAAATTTCAAATTTATGTAATACTACCTAAAATACATCAATACATAATCTACAGAGGCAAGTTTTTGATTTACTAATCTTATAGTTGACAGAAATGAAAATCAGATTGAAACAAAACCTCCCAAAGTCACAGAACTGGCAGGTGGTGAGGCTGACTCAAAACCAAAATCTAGCTCTTTATTTTTGTTTGTTGTTTTTTTCAAAGAAGAGTTTCATTCTATCCCAGGCTTACCTGAAACTAATTATGTAGTCTTAGGGTGGCCTCTAACTCATGGTGATACTCCTACCTCGACCTCCCAAGTTCTCGTATTAAAGTCATGGGCTACCACATCCAGTCAAAATCCAGCTCTTTATTTCTTTTTTTTTTGGTTTTTCGAGGTAGGGCCTCACTCTACCCCAGGCTGGCCTGGAATTCACTATGGAGTCTCAGGCTGGCCTTGAACTCTCGATGATCCACCTACCTCTGCCTCCCGAGTGCTGGGATTAAAGGCATGTGGCACCATGCCCGGATCCAGCTCTTTCTAAGTAAGGCTCTATCTTGAGTATGGTTATGAGTAGAACTCAGATATCCATGCAGAGGAGTCACAGCCATTTCTTTTAAAACAATTTATGTTTCAGTTTAGCACAGAAAATAAAGCATTTTATTGCGCATTTTTGGTTCCTTTTCCTCTCCCAGTTGGCTACTCTTTTTGCTTTCTTATATATGTATTCCTTTATCCTCTCTATTTACCATATCATTTAAGATTTCTTCCTCTTCTCTTATGATCCCTTCTAGTTTCATCTCTCTTTCTCCCTCTTTCTCTCTCACACACACAATTTTAAATCTTGGTCCCTCAAATGAGAAAAGATAGAGTGGTTGCTTTTATGGGTTTGGCTTATTTTGCTTCTCTAATCAGTTTGCCTCTGCAGGGTAAGAGATGGTTTGGGACGCTCTTACCTGGGAAGTGTTGATATAACCATAGATAACCACCTAAGGCTCACATAGCCTCTTTCCTCACACAAGACTATCATGGTGAGCAAGACACTTTTTCCTTAGTTACTTTCACAGGAAATGGGTATAAACAGCTTCACTTCACAAGTGTATCTGGGCATAGGATATAAAATCAACATTTAATACCTTTTATATTCCTTTACTAGCAGAACTCAAGAAGAACAACATTACTGTAAAATGAATGTTGTGTTTTGTATATGAGCGGTTCCTGTAAAAGGGTGACATGTCAGAGGCCTGGGGTAAGTGATTTTACATCATGGGGCCTCTAACCTAATGAGTGGATTAATTCATTGATGGATTTGTAGTTCCATGACATTATTGGTTATTAATAGAAGCTAGGAGATATGGCCTAGTTGGAGGAAGTAATTCACTGGGAGCTTGGAAGGGTATATCTTGTCTGTGGCCTCTACTACTTCTATCTGTGCTTGTAATGAAGTCAGCCACTTGGTTCTAACACATGATATCCTCCATGATCTTTTGCCTCAATACACACCGGCTCAATAGCAATGAAAATCTCTGAAACCAGGTGCTAAGATAAATCACCCCTCCTTTACATCATTTTCTTAGGGAAATTGACTAACAGAGGAAAGAAATCACATGGACTTCCCAATAAATGAAGATGGATAAGGAATTAGTAAATACATGCTGGAGAAATGGCTTAGTGGTTAACGTGCTTGCCTGCAAAGCCTAAGGACCTGGGTTTGATTCCTCAGAATACTCCTAAGACAGATGTGCATAATGGTGTATGCATCTGGAGTTCATTTGCAGTGGCTAAAGGCCCTTTCATAAATAAACAAATAAATAAATAGTAAAATATATACTTTAAAAAGAACAAAAGAATTAGTAAATGCTTGCTATGGACAAACTCCTGCTCTGGTGCTGGCACAAAACCAGGCAAGGCCCATGAGGTACAAAATAGCCATATCCAGTCTGTCACTGTGCATTTGATGTTTAACACACAATGGTTCATGAAAACCTGAGCCCTAGTGTTAAATCTTAGTGATTATCTGTACATATCTGAATGCTTAGCCTCTCAAGGAAGACAGGAGAGCTGGAAGCTTTGCATCACACATTCCTTAATCACCCCAGGCCACCATATGTATCTAATGCTTGGTAACTGCACCCATTTATACTGTATGGCAGGCCTTGGGGTTTGCTACTTCATTTGAGCCTTAAGTAAGGTTCTAGCTCATTCAAGTCCTGGAAAAAATCTTGCTCAGAAAAGTTTAGAGGAGTATTTTCTCATCACCACCCCCACTGTTATCCAGCCACAGCTGCCTTAATATGTAGTTGGATGAGAAAAATAAACTGTCAGAGAAAGTAAAACAAAGGAATTCATAAGCAAAGAGGGAAGTTTAGTGAAAAAGTGAGGAAAATTGTATAAAAAAGATATATGGGTTGGGCTGGAGAGATGGCTTAGCGGTTAAGCGCTTGCCTGTGAAGCCTAAGGACCCCAGTTCGAGGCTCGGTTCCCCAGGACCCACGTTAGCCAGATGCACAAGGGGGTGCACGCGTCTGGAGTTCATTTGCAGAGGCTGGAAGCCCTGGCACGCCCATTCTCTCTCTCTTTTCCTCTATCTGTCTTTCTCTCTGTGTCTGTCTCTCTCAAATAAATAAATAAATTTTTTTTAAAATTTAAAAAAAAAGATATATGGAGTGTAGAATAGGGACTGATGGTTTAGAAACTATATGCAACCTATGTGGAAGACTCTGAACCTGGGAACCAGTGACATAGTAAGCCAGAAGTAACTTCCTTATGAGTAGCTTCCCTGTGCCACAACCCTCACCTCTATCTACAAGCTGTTGTAAGCATCCATAATGTTTCTGGGTATTGCCAGATGTCCCCAAGGAGCAATACCGCTGGGGTTAAGAACTACTGCTGCATATGTAACTCTATTTAGAGAGAAGTGACAGGCCCAAACCATGTGAATAAAGCCTTCCCATTTCCCCTTTGTCACCGTGCACAATTGATAGCCAATCTCGGAATCATAGCAAAAGGATTACAAGTTATGGAGACCTTAGATATTGGGTTGGATTTGGGGTAAAATAGAAATTTTCTTTCATTCATGAAAAAGGGAAGCCTGTCTATCGTTATCTTTGCACCAAATTCCTAAGGCCAGAAATGGAGGAAAATGTAAGTTCCTTGATAAACAGAGGTTCCTTCTGTTTCTTTGCATGAAGTGTTTTATTCCTCATTTGAGTGGCAAGATGAGGTATGCAACCACATTTATGGTGAATGATGGCATGCATGACACCACTTAGCACTCTGAGTTCTTTCTTACCTTTTTGTTTGTCTGCTTACATGTTTATATTTGTAGTACTGAGGATCAAAGTTAAGGACTCACTACAAGCTCTACAATGAGCCATCCTCCCAGTACTCACTTTTAAAAAATATGAATGTAAGCTCATCTATAAGTGCATTGGTTTGAATAAAAATGTACAGATGGTAAATGGATATGAAAAAAATAAGACAAGTGCCCTCCCCTTGCCTTTTAGTTCCTTCTTCCATGTGAAGACAAAGCTCCATTACGGAAATGTAGAGCAGCCATCACCAGACGCTGAACTTGTCAGCACCCTGATTTAGACTCTGCAGAATTCAGAACTGTAAGAAATAAAGTTCTGCTCTTTCTATATTTTAAAAATAGAGAAGGTGGTAATAAGTTTCTCAAAGACTTGTATAACTATAGATATGAGTGAAGTTCTGGTGGAGTAGCTCAGGGGTAGCACATGTGGTTAGCATGTTCAAGGCTCTAGGTTCAATCCCCAGCACAGGGAGGGGAGCAGTAAAGAAAAGGAAGGAAGTGGGAGAAGGGAAGGGGAAAAAAGGGAGGGACAGAGGGGTGAAGTTATCAAATGCAATGTTACAAATGCTCTGGCCTACCAATAAATGTTTGTTAAATGCTTATGGTTTTTATTATTATTATTTTTATTTAAGGAAGTAAAAATGATGCACAAAGAAACTTAGTGTATCCCTGGCCAGAACAAGGATTCAACAGCATACTATAGGCAGATTATGTTGTCAGTAAGTGGAACTTCACAGCAGTGGAATGAGCTGCTTCCATGAAATCAGTGAATACTCAAGTTTCACCTTGGTGGTACGTTCTACCTTATATCCACCTCTCAGAGAGAAATCAGGTCATGAATAGCACTTTGCAAAATACTTAGTGGTAAAGATTTGAAGCCTCTTGTCAATAGCCACATGAATGAACCTTAAAACTGATCTTCCAAGTCTAGATGACTACAGCCCCAAACTGATTCTGAAACAATCTCCTAAAAGCCCCTAAAACTGGAACTACCAAGATATGCTATTTGCAGAAGCTATGTGGGTTGAGAAATGTTTATTATTTAAAAGCATGAAAAGATATCCACCTCAACCTAATGTAATATCCTGGATGGGATTCTGAAGCAGAAAAGGAATTAGTAGGAAAACTGATTAAAATATGAATAAAGCCTGTCATTGAAATTGATAGTAACTCATCAGGGTTGGTTTCTTAGCTATGATATATAGATATACCAGGGTTGCATAATGTGTTAACATTAGGGGAGCAGGATGAGACATAGGAGGGAATTCTACTATTTTTATTTATTGACGATTTTTAAAAATATTTTTTATTGGGAACTTTAATAGGAGCCTACTGCAAACTGTTCATATTCTCATCAGGTTATCCATTTTGTTCCTCTTCCTCCACCCACACTTACCCAGGGCCCTCCTGACAGATGCATTTATAGACCATATTTTTTTATGAGAGAGAGCACGACAGAGAGAGAGAGAGAGAGAGAGAGAGGGAGAGAGAGAGAGAGAGAGAGAGAGAGAACTGGTGCTCTAGGGCCTCCAGATGCATGTTCTACCTAGTGTGCATTTGCAACCTTGCACTTGTATCACCTTTGTGCACCTGGCTTACATGGGACCTGGAGAGTTTAACAAGTCTTTATCCTAGGCACACATTGTGTTTGAATAAAGGTTGATATTTGTTTTTCAAAATGTGTGAAAAATGGAGGCCTGTGATGTTTCTTGAAGTGTTCCACAGACTGGAGAACTCAGCTTTATAGCAAGAGAGGTGATTCACAAATTAAGAGTGCTTAATCTTGCTGAAACTAAAGAAATAATTTGCTGTTCCCATTTTTCAGATCTGAAGGAAAACTAATGTCTAAACAGACATAAAATATCTATTACAGCTGCCATTTTTTGCTGGAAAATGTTTGCTGAGAACTGGGTGGATCCTAAGGGTGTCAAGATTTGTCTTTATGGCCCTGGTAAAGGTTTTACAGGTGGCTAATTCAAAAGTATGAGTCATACATTCTCTAAATTCTTTTGCTGCCTAAGTTGTTTTGACCTTATGTTTTTCACTTGCATCCAAGAAAACTAATTTGTACAAAAAGTTATTTGTATAATCATGCCTATTCTAATAAACTAAAATATCTAACATATGTTTACATGTATATGTATATATGAATATACATTGTGTGTTATGCCATCTATGGATATCCTATGAAATATTTAATAGCAATATATTTGTTGAAACTTATATATTTTTCATCTACTTTCCCATTTGAAGACTTCCAACATACAAACATCTCAAAAATAAGACAAAGACTAAACCAGATAATTTATTTCTAGTTTAGAACAGGAGATATTTTAAAGAAGTTATGATATTATTTTTTTAATTTTTTTTTAAATTTATTCATTTGAGAGCTACAGACACAGAGAGAAAGACAGATAGAGGGAGAGAGAGGCAATGGGCGCGCCAGGGCTTCCAGCCTCTGCAAACGAACTCCAGATGCGTGCGCCCCCTTGTGCATCTGGCTAACGTGGGACCTGGGGAACCAAGCCTCGAACCGGGGTCCTTAGGCTTCACAGGCAAGCGCTTAACCGCTAAGCCATCTCTTCAGCCCAGTAATGATATTATTAATGGCCTCTGGCACTAGATGCCATTCATTTTGCCCATGCTCTACATCTTGGTCTTTCCAATGGTTAATCTTATTAATAGCAGTTTAAATTGTCTTGGTGAATCTATCTTGGAAAACAGATAAAACAGATAGGGACTGATGGGAACAAGGCAGCCCATATCCCACAAAGACATGCACCAGGAAAAGGCAGACTAGATCCAGTTACTACATTCATCACACTTACTGGTATTAATTCTACTACTTTGAATTGCTTATTCCAGATCCAACATCCATCCCAACAAATGGACTGGTGAACATCTCAGGCAGAGAACAGGAAGTTGTTCTCCATGAAAGCGGAACCTACAGGACCATTGCATTGCTCTAGTCTAAGAGTTTGTTTCAAATGAACCCTAGAAATGTAAGAGAAGAACCAAAATAGGGGTCTCTTCTAGAACAAGGGTTCTAGAGCAAGGATTCTCTGTCCAAGATCATTGTATCATAGCACAGGATGACTCTCCTTGGGTTGGGAATATCATTTATACTAGAAAAGTTATATGTTTAAGTGTCATCTTCTCTCTAAAAAGTGGGCTGTCATCCAAGCCTCCATGTGTTCAATCAACACTGATTAAGAGCACATTTTAAGGAAGATTGAGCTGTGCTGTTAACCCAGATGAATGGGAATGACCTGTTCCTCTGAGGAACAGTTTTGTCCTTGAGATTTCTGTGCAGAAACTGAATTAAAATATAACTATGTGTCCTTAGGCTTCACAGGCAAGCGCTTAACCGCTAAGCCATCTCTTCAGCCCAGTAATGATATTATTAATGGCCTCTGGCACTAGATGCCATTCATTTTGCCCATGCTCTAGAAAAAACTACATAAAGAAATTTGAGGAAAAATGGTTGAACCTGGAACAGATCATTCTCAGCGAACTTACCCAATCACAGAAAAAAAATCGACACATAGTCTCACTCATCTGCAACACCTAACCTGAATTTGCCCAAAATGCCTTACATACCCAGCAAGTACCTCATGGACTAGACAATAAGATGGATGGGAGGGCGGGGAGGGAATCAAAGGGTGGAAAACAGTAATCCGGACCCAAACGGCAATGGTACCATAAAATTCTACTTCCTAAAAGACAGACCAAATGACTGAACCTTCACTAGTCCCTTACAGGAAACACTTGAACCACAAGACACTGGAGAGGGTAGGATCAAGACTGACCTAAATCTCCTACATCTTCCTTCCCTCCCTCTCCCCCTCTCCCCTCTATCTCTCTCCTCTCTAACTCTTGTATATTAGTTATCTTTTTCCTCAATTTCTTAGTGGACACTGACCTGTAACCCCCACTTCCAGCTTGGGCCTACAATCCACAATGAGCTTTTGATCAGAGAAACCTACAAGGTTTCCCAAAACAATGACAGACTTCTGTCAGAGTAATTGATGACCCACCAAAGGCCAGTGGTAAGACCCTATTGCTGAAGACTCCATACGCAGCTGACACGTAAAATGGAATGACATGGCTGGAAGCCAGGAGAGAGTCAGTCCCCAGACAGTCAGCGTGTCTAGTGCCAGAAGGCGCTACATAGGCGACTGGGGGAAGTGACCAAGATCTGTCCAAGCAACACATTGTTTAACCTAAGTAGCAACAATTAACCGGATGTGATACCCACACAAGTGCAATAGTGGTACACAGCCATGGTGAGGAATCAATTGCTCTTGATTTGGCTAACTGATCCACTCAGTGGTACTAGTCCCTTAGCTGGAGCGGGGAAACAAGTCAGAACCATACCCAAACACAAGCCCACTCTACAATATCAAGCTACCATCAATCACGGGGTATAAGAGGGCCTACACCTATCAAACTGTCTATCAAAAAAGTGTTATCTCAATTTTCTGGGTGCTAACTTACTCTCCATTGGAGAATCTGCTTCTCTTTTCCAGATAGATGCAGATCCTAAGAAGAGAGCTGCCCCAACATACCTCAGAAGGGGCCCAACTGAAACTAAGGACAACTGGCGAAATAAGCAAGGGTGATGTTTTCCTGTGAATTGGATACCAGCACAAAGGGGAAGAAGATCAATGCAGAGAAAAATCAACTCCTACCAAATCAGAGAGCCAGAGCCTCAGAGGCCCCCAACACCTCAGCACTGAAGCAGACCAAAAATGAACCCAACATGGCTCAGGGAAATCTTGCGGAAGAGGGGGCGGAAAGAATGTCAGAGTTACATGTTGGGTCATGATTTTCAGAGACATTTATCATACTAATAACTGGGGGCTAACTCCACAATGCACGACCCATTTTCAATAACAAGGAGGGTCTAATGGGAGGGGGTAGATCACAGATGAGCCTAAATAATGGTACCAAACTGCCTGTATTTACTGAAAAGAAAACTAATAAATTAAATTAAAAAAAATATATAACTATGGGGCTGGAGAGATTGCATAGTGGTTAAGGCATTTGTCCGCGAAGCCTAAGGACCCAGGTTTGATTCCTCAGGATCCATGTAAGCCAGATGCACAAGGGGCACATGCATCCAGAATTCGTTTGCAGTGGCTAGAGGCCCTGGAGTGCCTATTCTCTCTCTTCCTGTCTCTTTTCTCTCTGCCTCTCTCTGCTTGCAAATAAATAAATAAAATTTTTAAAAAATATTAAAAAATAAAAATTAAAAATAATTAAAGTGATGGTGCTTACTAAGTACTAGGACAGATGAGAGAAGACTGCCACCCCTGCTATGCTTGCATGGGTGAGATAATAATTCCCTTAGTGGAGAATAGGGTTCATGAGAGTGATAAATGAAAAATAGTCAAAAACAAAACAAAACAACACTATAGTAAATGAGAAAAATAATGTTCAATCTCAAAGAATTGGCTCTACCAGTTAAAGTTTGTGTTTTGATGTTTGTAGGTTCATATGTGTACATGTAAGTCATCTTCATGAAATCTTTCATTGTATATATTATTGGTTATTTAACCAAATCCATTGATTATCAAAGTTTCCATTTTTCATCACCATATCCTGAGCAGTTGTTCCATTAATCACAATGTACTTAGAAGAAGGCAAGTAGGAACAGAGGATCGTGTCATTTCTCTTGGTACAAATCCCAATGAGTTACACACTGTTTCTCGTGCTAGGACCTTGTAGGCTCAGATTTCCAGAATCTCTTCCAAAGTGTCTTGTTTCCCTGGAGTATGAAATGCTTTATGGTATTCTTTAGTAAGAGAAATGCCTCTCCTGAGAGCTGAGGATCCCCAAAGTACTTGTGAAATGTACCAATCCCCACAGTTTACATGTTGAAGTGGTGGTGAAATTAACAAAGCTGTGGTCACAAAATAAGAACATTCTGTTAGTCTCTCACTGCTGTAATGAGAGTCAATTCTGGGAGGTCACCATGCTTCCAGCTCAATTAAACACTATAAAACCCTTTTCTGTTTGGTGTAAACTATTTTTGCAGGGTAGTTAGTTATAATGCTTTTATTTAGGCTATTCAAGAGGAAAAATTAACCCTCACAGATTCTTGAATCTCAAAGCAAGTGTGTTTCTACTACAGATCATTAAGATATAATGAAGATATTTGATTTGTTAAACATGTCTCCTCATTCAATCAAAACATGAGGCAGGGAAGCCGATCTCAGGGTTTAGATGTCTCGGATTTAAAAGCGCAAGGATGGTTTTCTCCTTTCTCGGCATTCTTTGTAATCATTGCTTACAGTAACAAGTGGTCGTGATCAAATTATGCCCCAAAAGGAATTTTTTTTTTTTACTTACTGTCATTTTTTCCACACTTAAGCACTATGAATTTAAAAAAAAGATTTCATAAAGGCTATCAGCACATATCTGAAATAGTAAGGACTGATCCTATCTTTTCAGAAACTAGTAGCTAGCTTATCCTTTCAGGGTCCTGAATTTTCATCTCACTTTTCTCAATCCTTCTATTGAAAACAATGCTTTTTTTTTTTTAAACCATAGTCTAGGTAGGCACTGCATTTGCTAACACAGAAATTTCTCAATATGAAAACACGAAAAATGACTTTGTCAAAATTGATGGGCTAAGAGCTGTGTTCGTCTTGGGGGATATTGGTAACCACTGTAGGGTTATGAATTCACCTGTCAGTACATGTCAGGAGGACAGTGAGGAATGAAAACAGAGGAAGGGCTACTTTGAAAGAGAAAGGTTTTCAGGAGAGATGGTGTGTGAAGAAGGGACAAAAGAGGATAGTGGAATGGGAATATGATCAAATTGCTGCATGTTCTTTCTTTCAAAATTTTATTTTATGTTATTTAACAGAGAAAGAGAGAGAGAGAGAGAGAGAGAGAGAGAGAGAGAGAGAGAGAGAGCGCACACTAGGGCCTGTAGCCACTGCAAACAAACTCCAGATGCTTGCACTACCTTGGGCATCTGGCTTATGTGGGTCCTGGGGAATCGTACCTGTGTCCTTAGGTTTAGCAGGTAAGCATCTTAATTGCTAGGCCATCTCTCCAGCCCATACTGCATGTTCTTGTATTAAAATTCTCAAAAAAAATTACTGAAGAAAAGCAATAGAAAGAAAATTTTGGGCAATATTTCCTTCCTGGAGTCTAAAACCAAAAGATAAACCTCAGTGATCTAAAAAAAGGTACTTTGAATTGTTATCTCCAGAAAATAAAACACAAAATACGCAATGTTATCATAACTTGGTTTTTATCTAAAGCTTGTAGTTGAAGTTAAAAAAGATAGAAATTGTGCTTATTTAGGATATAACTTTTGACCTACACAGGGGACTAATTCTACTTACTTCACATTGACAGACATTGTTTTATAATGCACAGGTCAACCAAGTATCCTTAAGCCATGAATTTTAAATCTTAGAAACATCCAAAAATTCCTTGAAGTTGCGCCCATGAAAATAGTTCTCTCAGATTCAGTAACAAGGAAGATGTTGAAATGGATAAAGACTATTAAAATACCTTCCTCCCTATCACCTGTTTGCAGTGATAGAACACGGCATTGCTATTATGCACACCAGTGTTTTCTAATCTGTCTCTATCTATCCCTTTCCCTTCTCCCCACTCACTCCAGTTCTTCTTCTCCCCATTATATTATGTGTTCACTATCCATGCAGTAGTGCCTTCTGGAATAAGCATTCACTTTACATTTCGGAAAATACTCAAGATCACCTTAATCCCTTTGATTTGGCTCTGACTGCCAGTATTGATTTGGGCACTGGCAGGCCTTCCAATTCTCAAGAGTGAGAAGAGAGGGAAGCCTACTGGAAGATAGCAATAAAAATGTTTTTCCCTTCTGAAAAGATACTTGCTGAAGAGTCATAACTTGGCTCTACCTCTTCTTGTTGCTATGGGCACAATAATGCTGGGGGGCTGCTGTAATCATGATAGTAAGGGAAGTCAGCCAAAGAATACAGTGACACATTGATAACAGGAGAGGGAAATATGAATGCCCACAGAATTAATGAGCCATATCAGTAGCCTACTTGGGGACTCCTTATAAGGTTAAATGATGTCATCTCAACTGTTTTTAGTTGACATCCTGTAAATTTCAGTCAATGCATCTAAACAGAGAGTGATCCAGGACTCTGCTGTGGGGTGTGCTCTTTCACTTTTACCTTCAGCACAGATGTTGTGCAATGCCATCTATACTTATGACAAGTGTCCATGGAAATTTTGAATCTGTGTGTGTGTTTAGTTTGATAAAATAAACAGAGAGATAAGTTTGCAAATCTGTTAATCTGTCTTTACATATAAATGTTGCAAACTTCTCAGTCATTAAATAAGATAGGACTAATAAAATGAACACTAACCCATATTGAAGATTAATTTACTAGTAAAATCGCCTGTTTAATCTACTATTTATACATTTACGGTGACATCATTTTTTATGCAACTCATAACATTATCTTTTTTTTTCTCATTCAGTTCCACCCACAGAATTTACTATCCCAGTAGGAAAGTGGTTTTGGTCATATGTATAAGCACTAAAATATATATGTGAAAGTCATACTCTGAACCACCGAAAATACCCAACTATTACAAAATAAAAGATGACAATGAAGAGGTTGAACTGAACAGATAGTGTAGTTGACAAATTACATGGATAATAGTTGTGAATTATTATAGGAAGTTAATACCAATCCTTTAAATTCAAGTTTGGCAAGTTTTTTTTTTTTTTTTCTGTAAAGTTTCAGCTAGTAAATACTTTCAACCCCGTGAGTCATACATTTTCTGTTTAAGCTAGTGAGCTCTGCCATTGTCGCACTATAAAGAAGCTGCAGACACCATGGAAACAAATGTAAATGGCTGAAATGTAATAATAAATCTTTATTTAGTTATAAAACAAGTAGTAGGCTGGATTTGTCCACTCCTGTATTAAGTAAGAATTGTTATAACTGAGTTTTCCATTTATAAACACTAAATTATAAAGTGTAATTTTATTTTGTATCATTTTAATTTATTTATTAGTTATGGAAGGTAGAGGAATATGGGCATGCCAGGGTCTCCAGCCACAGCAAACATATTCCAGACACATGCATCACCATGCACATTTGGCTTATGTGGAACCTGGAGAATTGAACCTGGGTCCTTTAGCTTTGCAGGCAAGCACTTTAAACACTAAGCAATCTCTCTAGCCCAACACTGAATTTTTAAATAATCTTGAAGATTTGATTACAAGTAACGTAGAACGCCCAATTGTCAGATTTTAACAATTCGGCACTCAATTTTCATGGATACTTACTTACATTCATTGCACCTACTGGAAAACCAAGAGGGGGGAAAAGAAGATGAAAATGGAAGGTCCTGATCATTTTTCAAGGATTGGACTATTGTAACTATCGAGTTTCCTTTGGGCCATGATTGTAGCAGAGAAAACAGGGCAATTCTAAAATCCTTTAAAGATTCCAAAGTATTTCAGACTGCAGTGACAACAGTTTCATTCATGATGTCTAGGCCTTGTACAATAGTGGGTGCTGTTCAAACACCATATATAAATATGTGCAAACATGACCATTATCGACAAGCTATTAGAAAACTATGTATGTGAAAACAAAAGCAGAGCTATTGGTGAATGCCAGGGCACAAAGTACATGATTTGAAGAAGCCTGAACCTGCTCTGCACTACTACTGAATCAACACATGCTTGAGAACTCTAGATCTGGAGAGCCCTGAGCTGTTCAGGACAGCAGCCAAGAAGAAACTTACAAAAGCACTTGCAGGAAAACTGTTTCTTTGCTTTAATTGGAGTATGTGGATAACTCTGCTTCTATCTAAAAGGGTCACTAAAAGTAACGTGGGAAGATAATATCCTTGTCTCTGTCTTTGTAAATGCAACTGAAGTATTTGTATTTTCTCATTGTCTGATGTGGAACTCCTGGGAGACATGGAATACTTTTGAAATAGCCAGTCATGTAGCACTATGGAAATGAACCTAGGCTTGTAGAGCCAGACTGTTGGAGTGACTCACAGAAGACATTTTATATTCCCTAGCACTCTCTGTAGTAATACCAAGTATGATATATAACCGAAAGATTATAGATAGCCTTTCTTCTTCCTATCTTATTTACACAGCAATTCAATCACTCAGTACACACACATTCAAAACTTCTATGGAGGGCAGGAGAGATGGTTTAGTGGATAAGGCACTTGCCCGTCAAGCCAAAGGACTCAAGTTTGACTCTCCAGTACCCAAATAAGCCAGATGCACATGTTGGCACATGTGTTTGGAGTTTGTTTGCAATGGCTGGGGCCTTGGCACACTCATTCTCTCCCTATCTGCCTCTTTCTCTCTTAAATAAATAAATAAATAAATAAATAAATAAATAATATTTTTGAATGTTCTGTGGGCACCTTTTCTTAAGTACCCCTGGTATTCCACATCTGTACTGGACCTAAAAGTGAAAGAACACACCCACAGCAGTTGTGGATCATCTACCTTGAAGATGCACTGACCGCAAATGACAGCTTGAACGATAACATCATTTTACTTTTAAGGAGCCTCTAGGTAGTATATTTCTATGGCTCACTGATAATGTGGATTTCCATTCTCTCTCTCTCTCTCTCTCTCTCTCTCTCTCTCTCTCTCTCTCTCTCTCTCTCCCTCTCTCAGCACCTCTGGGTCAAGTACACCTTTGGGCTACATATCAAAGTTGGTATTACTAAAGAGCAGAGTGAAGCACTATAGAAAGCCTTCTGGAAGTTTCTCCAACAGTTTGGCCCTAGATTCCTTAGATGTACTTTTAACCTTGGGTTCATATTTATAGCCCTAGAAAAACTACACAATCTTCCTGTCATACTAAGTCCCACAAAGCCAAAGAGAAGAAAACCAAAAGATTTTCATAGTGATATTTTTGCTGTTTTCTTGATTGTTTGTTCTTCTATGTGCATTCCAAGAATGCATGATTATCAAACTGTAGCTCATACCATACAAATGAATCAAGAAAATATTTTAGAAAAGGAAATAGAGTGAAACAGAATTAAATATGAGAAAACAAAATATCTAGGAGTCTGGTAAAGATAGTACTACTTGATTTATGTATTTCTCAGGCTGAGATGCAAAATTTATTCTTCATTGGAGATTTTGGACAAAAACTTAGAAACTAAAACATGTAACTATATTTTTGGTGCATCCTTATAACAACTGTTCAAGTAAGCTAAATTAGAACTTCTTTTATGTGAAATAATATTGTGAATAGCTTCAACAGTGATAGCAGTAAGCCTGGGAATTTTTTCTCCTTCAAAGAAGGAAGATTTATGGTTAGTGGTTACTATGGTGGTTTTAGGTGTGATAGAAATGCGGAGATGCCTTGAATTGAAGAAAGAAAATATGGGTTTATTACTATAATTAAGATGAGCTATAGGGTGGAGGGCAGATACATGCCAAAATGATGTGGTGCTGATGGCAATGATCATGCTCATGGTGCTGGTTATGGGTAGCTTTTATGAAGCACGTATGTCAGTAGATGCTTTAAGTTCATTATGGCTGTTATTTCATTTAAACCTCATATTAACCCATGAGACCATCAATTAAACTTAGAAACTGACTACAGGGTAAAGCTATAGAGAGCTGTTAAATATACTTTCAAATTATTACTAGTGATAGATATTGCTGGAGAAATTGATGGGGATGTGTAAGGAGGAGCTGAATTTTAAAGATGCCTATGCATGCACTCACTCACTTGTCAAAGACTTGACGAGAACCTAGTATTACAGATTTGAAGACAAACATGGGAATTAACAAACATGTGTGTTATAATCTGAAAAAGTGATTGTGAACACATAGAAGGTACAGACTCCTTTAGCAGAGACCTTCTTTTGAGGGCCTCTAAGTTTACTTGTACATAGCAACAAAAACAGCATGGTACTGGCATAAAAACAGAAACCCAGACCAATGTATCATAACTGAAGACCAAGGCCTAAGGTCAAGTAACTACAGCTCCTTGATCATTGACAAAGTGCTAATAATGTATACTGGAAGAAATACAGTATCTTCAACAAATGGTGTTGGACAAATTGGATGACCATAGCAGAAAAATAAGACTAGATCCACTCATATTTCCATACACAAAAATCAAGTCCAAATAGAATAAAGACATCACTATAAGACCCAAAACTCTTCTCCTACTGGAAGTAAAAAAAAAAAAAAAAATAGAACACACTCCATGATATAGGAGTAAGGAAAGTTTTTCTCAACAAAACCCCAGTTAAGTGTTTGTTTAATTTACTGGGCTACTGGGATTTGGTTCAGGGAAACTTTCCTCACTCCTATATCATGAAGAGTACTTGATGATCCACCAAAGGTTAGTGGCAAGACCTTACTGCTGAAGACAACATATGCTGTTGGTACAGAACATGGAATGACATGGCTGGAATCCAGAGGAGAGTCAGTCCCCAGAGAATTAGCTCGTATAGTGCCAGAAGGTGTTATATGAGTGACTGGGGGGAAAATGACTAACATCTGTCCAAGCAACTTGTGGTCTAACTACTCAGCAGGAAGCAACCCGACCTGTTGCTCACACAAGTGCAATAGTGGCACACAGCCATGGTAGGAAACCAACTGCTCTTGACGTGGCTAACTGATCTTCTCAGTGGTACAGAACCCATAACTAGAGGTGGGACTCAACTCAGAACCATATCCACAAATGAGCCCACTCTCCAATATCAAGATCCTACCAATCATGGGCTACAAGAAGGCCTACATCAATTAAATTATCTCTAAAAACACCAAAGATTATTGCATTTATCTGGTGCTAACTTCACTCTCTATTGGAGAATTTGCTTCTCTTTTTCAGATGGGTGAAGATCCTAAGGACAGAACCAGCCCATCACATCTCAAAAGGGTCCCAGCTGAAACTAAGTGTAATTAGGGAAATGAGCAAGAGCGCTGCTTTCTTGGTGAACCTGGTACCAGCACAAGGGTGAAGGAGATAGACATAGAGAACACCCAACTACTATCAAACCATATATCCAAAGACACAGGGGCTCTCAAGACCTCATCACTGAAGCAGACCTAAAATGAACCTGGCTCAGGGAAATTTGCAGAAGAAGGGGTGGAAAGAATATCAGAGCCACATGTTGGGTCATTATGCACAGAGACATTGCCTCTTACCAATAAGTGCTGCTAACCCCACAATGCATGACCCATATTCCCGAAGGAGGAGGGCCCTTGCGAAGGGGGGGAGGACAGGATAGAGGGTAATAATGGTACCAACATGATTGTATGCACTGTATACATAACTAATAAAAAAATAGAAAATATTAAACATTCACAACCATAAGGGAAATGCAAATTAAAATAACTGTGAGATTCAACCTTACACCAGTAAGGATAGCAAACATTTAAAAATCAAATGAAATAAAATGTTGGTGAGGACATAGAGAAAGAGGAACCCACATTCACTTTTAGTGGGAATGTAAGCTGATAAAACTACTATAGAAATCTATATGTAGATTCCTGAAAAGGATGAATATACAGTTACCAAGAGACCCTGTTTTTCCCTTACTGGGCATTTACCCTAAAAGCTCCACATCTCAGTTCAGAAATATTTGCTCAACCATGTTTGCCACTGCTCAATTCATAACATCTAAGAACTGTAATCATCCCAGGTGTCTTTCACTGGACAAATGGATAACCAAAATGTGGTATATCTACATGAAAGAATTCTAGACAGCAGTAAGAAAAAAAATGAAACCATGAAATTTGTATAAAAATGGTTGAACTTGGACTACTGGTTAAGATGGTGGCATAGGAACCATGCCAGAGCAGCTTGGGGGGAAAAAGCCAAAAAATAAAAATAAAAAAAGCAGCAAAATACACTACTCTACTAAAAAGTGAGGTGTATAAGAAATTATCAATGGCAGCAGAGAAGTAGGAGAGATCCAGAGCATGTAGAGCCCACAAAGGCAGGCAGAAGTAGCTATTGCAGCAGCAGCATCAGGTCTGAGGTAGCAACAGATCCGTGGGGCCACAGCTGCAAGTCTTGGCTTTATCCACAGGAAAAGCCAGGTGAGGGGAATTTCCAGTCATTCCAGAGCTCCTTGCAAACTCAAGAAACGTGAAGGTAGGACCACAGTGACCCACAGAGGAGAAGATCACGAGGTAGAGGATCACGAGGACCAGTGGGAGATCTAGAGTCAACATCCACAGCCTCCCTTCCCCCACAGCCAGCAGAAGCACCAGCAAGCACCAGACTCCAGGGGAAGGGAGCTCATAGCACCTGGCACTGGCAACCAGAGCAGAGATCCAGCAACTCAGCCAGCCTAGTTGAACCCACAGCACACCAAAGAGGAACCCAAGCAGGAGTGCAGCATAACTGAGACCAAAATTATCCCAAAAGGTAACTGGGATTACACCAGGCCAGTACCTGCCAAATAAGCCTGGTATATAGGTCTAATCAGAAGTGCTAATTACACCTCCCACATCAGGATAAATTATATGTTAAATCTGATGGATGGTCGGATTTGCCATTCTTAAATAAGCTACATTTTAGGCTTGTTATTTTTTGCTTCCTGATTTATAGTGGCTTTGTTTCCTCTTCTGTTGTTCATTGGTCACAAGCTGACTTGGAACCCTAAACAAACCAGAAATCTTATCCTCCTAGGTGACAGGAGTAAGGGTGTGGGGCAATACATACCCTAAGGGACTGTGACTTTGTTAGAGGATCTGGTTGTCATAATATCTACTCTTGCATAAATACTGTGTGCTGTTTTTCATTGAGTATATACATTGTTTACTTAACTTTTAGAATTTGCCTATATTTTGTTCCACTCAGCCTGCTTGAATAGTCTCATAACAGTCAAACCCAACATAAAGGGTCACTTTTGTAGATACTTTGAGAGTCTTAAGAGCCAGACCTAGCATCCTAAGCTCCTACCCTGAAGATATATAACATCAGATTGATTGATATATTTAATACTACTGGAGCTAACTAGAAAATCCAAGCATTAAATTAAGATTAAAATAAAATGTACATTAAAACAAAAAAACACCAAAAATTAAGACAATATAAATACACCAAAAAGTATTAATGCATCAGATATTACCTTTAGTGAGAATGAGTTAGAGAAAAGGCCTGAGAAAGATTTCAAAAGAGTCAGGCGTGGTAGCACACACCTTTAATCCTAGCACTTGGGAGGCAGGGGTAGGAGGATCATCGTGAGTTTGAGGCCACCCTGAGACTCCATAGTGAATTCCAGGTCATCCTGAGCTAGAGTGAGACCTTACCTCAAAAAACCAAAAAAAAAAAAAAAAAAAAAAAGATTTCAAAAGAATGATTATAAATATGCTCAAAAAAGTCAAAGAGGAAATCAAAGGAATGAAAGAGGAAATTAAAGGAATGAAAGTCGACATAATAAATGAATTTAATGAAATAAAGAGGTCAATACAAGACATAAATTAGGAAATAGAAATAATAAAGAATGAAAGAAAAACCAGTCAGAATTACTAGCAATGAAAATCACAGTTAATGATGTAAAAAACAAAATTTGTAGAAAATTTAACCAGTAGAATGGATGAAAGAGAGGACAGAATATATAAACTAGAAGACCAGGTAGCAGATCTAATACAGTCCAACAAAGAGAAAGAAAAACTAATAGGAAAGTATGAATGGGAATTTCAAGATATTTGGGACACTATGAAAATATCAAACATAAGAATTCAGTGTATAGTAGAACCATAATATTTTCATTCCAAAGTCATAGTAGGTGTTTTTAACAAAGTCAAAGAAGAAAACTTCCCCCAAATTGGGAAAGAGGTGCCAATGTAGATACAGGAATCCTTTAGAACACCAACCAGACAAAACCTGGAAAGAACCTCTCCTAGCCATATTATAATCAAACTACCAAACAAACAATCCCAAGAAAAAATATTGAAAGTAGTTAGAGAGAAAAATCAAGTTACCTACAAAAGAAAGCCCATCAGGATTACAGCAGATTATTCAACAAAAACTTTAAAAGCCAGAAGGGCTTGGAGGGATGTATTCCAAGTTCTGAAAGATAACAACTGTCAATCAAGGTTACTTTATCCTGCAATGCTATCCATTCAAATAGATGGAGAAATAAGGACATTCCACAACAAAAGAAGGCTAAAGAAATATTTGAAGACAAAACCAGCTGTACAGAAAATACTTGAAAGAATCCTCCATGCTGAAGAAAAAGAAAATCACACATATAAGGAACCTGGAAAAAACAAACCATACTTAAATACTAGCTAATATAAGAGAGAAAATGTAATACCAGAAGAACTACAAAAAACGGCAAAATTAAATACACACCTTTCAATAATATCTCTTAATACGAACTGCCTCAATGCCCCAACCAAAAGACATAGGTTTGCAGACTGGGTTAAACAGCAGGATCCTTCAATTTTTTGCCTCCAAGAAACTTCCCTTTCTACATAGGATGAACACTATCTTAGGGTGAAAGGTTGGAAAATGGTGTTTCCAGAAAATGGGCCTAGAAAACAAGCAGGGGTTGCTATCCTAATATCAGACAACATAGACTTAAATGTAACATTAGTTAGGAAAGATAAGGAAGGTCTCTTTATATTGATTAAAGGCACACTCCAACAGGACATTTCAATCCTAAACATATATGCACCTAACAAGGGGGCTCCAAACATCATCAAACAAATGTTATTAGAAATAAGCTCACAAATAACACCAAACACAGATGTAGTGGGTGACTTCAACACCCCACTCTCATCAATTGACAGGTCATCCCGGGAAAAAATAAACAGAGAGGCATCTGGATTAAATGAGATCATAGAACAAATGGATCTAACAGATATATACAGGACATTTCATCCAAATGCTGCAGAATACACATTCTTTCCAGCAGCATATGGATCATTCTCTAAAATAGACCATATATTAGGACACAAAGAAAATCTTAACAAATATAGGAAAATTGAAATAACTCCTTGCATTCTATCTGACAACAATGGAATCAAACTACAAGTCAATACCAAGAAAAGTTATAGAGAATACATAAAATCATGGAAACTAAACAACACACTACTAAATGATGAATGGTCAAGGAAGAAATCAAGAAGGAAATCAAAAAATTCATAATCTCAAATGATAATGAGAACACAACATGCCAAATCATATGGGGCACAAAAAAGGCAGTCCTAAGAGGGAAATTTATAGCTTTAAGTGCCTATATTAAGAAATTAGAAAGGTTGTAATAAATGGCCTAATGCTTCACCTTAAAGCCTTGGAAATAGAAAAACAAGACAAACCAAAAATTAGTAGTTGGGAAGATATAATAATGATTAGGGCAGAAATTAATGAAATAGAAGAAACCAAAAAAAAAAAAAAATCCAAAGAATCAGTGAAACAATGAGTTGGCACTTTGTAACGATGAACAAAATTGATAAACCCTTAGCAAATGTGACAAAAAGAGAGAAGAGACACAAATTAATAAAATCAGAGATGAACAAGGTAACATCACAACAGATTCCAGAGAAATTCAAAAAATCATAGGGACATACTATAAAAGCGTATACTCCACTAAGTATGAAAATCTGGAAGAAATGGATGATTTCTTTGACTTATATGACTTACCTAATTAAATCTATATGAGATTAATCACTTAAATAGACCTATAACAAGTATGAAGATCCAAGCTGTTATCAAAAATTTCCCAACTAAAAAAAATCCAGGCCCACATGGATTCACTAGGGAATTTTACAAGACTTTCAGGGAGGAAATAACACCATTGCTTCTTAAGCTTTTCCATAAAATCTCAAATATCTAAAACAATACTGAGCAACAAACATAAGGCTAGTGTTATCACGATACTTGATTTTAACCTATACTACAGAGCCATAGTAACAAAAACAGCATGGTACTGGCACAAAAGTAGACATGTAGATCAATGGACCAGAATAGAGGACCCAGATGTAAGTCCGGGTATCTATAGCCACCTGATATTTGATGAAAATGCCAAAAATACTAATTGGAGAAAAGATAGCCTCTTCAGCAAATCATGCTGGGAAAACTGGATATGTATCTGTTGAAGGATGAAAATAGATTCTTCTGTCTCTCCATGCACAAGAATTAAGTCCAAATGGATTAAAGACCTTAACATCAGACCTGAAACTCTGAAACTGCTAGAGGAAAAAGTAGGGGAAACCCTTCAACATATTGGTCTTGGCAAAGACTTTCTGAATACAACCCCAATTGCTCAGGCAATAAAACCACAGATTAACCACTGGGACCTAATGAAATTACAAAGATTTTGCATGGCAAATGACACTGTGAATAAAGCAAAGAGACAACCCACAGAATGGGAAAAAATCTTCATCAGCTATATATCTGATACAGGATTCATATCTAGGATATACAAAGAAATCAAAAAGTTAAATAATAAAAATCAAACAAGCAAACTAAAAAAATGGGCTATGGAGCTAAATAGAGAGCTCTCAAAAGAAGAAGTACAGATAGCATATAAGCATCTAAAAAATGTTCTACATCCCTAGTCATCAGGGAAATGCAGATTAAAACTACATTGAGATTCCATCTCACTCCTGTCAGATTGGCCACCATCATGAAAACAAATGATCATAAATGCTGGTGAGGATGTAGAAAAAGAGGAACCCTGTCGGTGGAAATGCAATCTGGTCCAGCCATTATATAAATCAGTGTGGAAGTTCCTAAGACAGTTAAAATATATCTACCATGTGACCCAGCTATAGCACTCCTAGGCATACATCCTAAGAACTCATCTCATTACCTTAGAGATACTTACTCAACCATGTTTATTGCCACTAAATTCACAATAGCTGGGCAATGGAACCAGCCCAGACGTCCCTCAAGTGATGAGTGGATAATGAAGATATGGCACATTTATACAATTACGTTCTACTCAGTGATAAAGAAAAATGAAGTTATGAAATTTACATGAAAATGGACATATCTGGAAAGGATTATACTAAGTGAGGTAACCCAGGCCCAGAAAGCCAAATGTTGCATATTCTCTCTCCTATATGGATCCTAGCTACAGATGATTGGACTTCTGTGTGAGTAGGAAGAAAACTCAGTAGCAAAGGCTAGTAATCTTGAAAAGAGATATAATGGGAATAGAAAGGAAGGGAAGGGGGTACTTAATTGGATGGTATTGTGTGTGTGTGTGTGTGTGTGTGTGTATATATATATATATATATATATGTAAAAGAATAGATTAATGACGGTGAAAGGGCCCAGATGAGGTCAGGGGAAGAGACTGAGTAAGGGAAAGGTGGAGGCAGGGCTAATCAAAATCTAAGAGGATATAATTAAATCATATGGAATCCTACCTTTTTGGACAATGGATCACTCAGGAGTCATAGATTGTTGCTAGAAAATTTTCAGTGCCATGGATGGGATACCTTCCAGTGAGTTGTTGGCCAGGGAGGTCCCTGATGCCCCCAAAACATTACAAGCCATTGCCAAGGCCCTTGGTTTCCCACCAGCAATAGACCCTATTGCTGAAAAATCCACATACTTGGGCTGCAACCCACTGAAAAATCCTGCTGAAACTGAGCAGATAAACTCCTTCATGTAGACCAGCTGACAGAAAGCAGGGAGAAGCCATTGTACATGCAGTTCAATGGGAGAGCAAGAAATCACCAGTGAAGGTACTCAACAGTGGACACTGCAAGCCTTATATTTGGCCAGCCAGGCCAAGTGAGCCAACGGGTGCAATAGTGGCATTTCTGTCATGGTGGAAACCAACTGCCCTCTAATTGGATTGAGTCTTGCTTCATGGGCAGGAATACATCCCTGAAAACCTACAACAGGGGTAGTCATGAGACATAGGGGTGTAATGTCTGCTGCTGTCTGGCTGAATGTATATACTATGCTCATCAAACTTCCCAGTAAGCATTTCTCTTAATGTTCATACACTTATATTAATGCTACTCTCACTTTTGGATAGAGAACATTCTCTTTTCAGATGGAAGTGATCTTGGATGACTCAGAAGGCATCATGGTGCTAGAAAGAAGTACCAGAGGAGTACTCAGCACCGCAATATCTCTATCACACCTTCCAAGGCTCAGGGTTTATTGTGAAAGAGTTGACAGATATAATGTCCGAGCCAAAGGAAGGGCAGGACTACTTACAATGTGCTCCCTCCAGACACAAAATGGCCTGGATATTCATGACCTCACAGTGCCTTACACTACCTACACAGGACCATCATAATAGGAGGAAAAGATCATGACATCAAAATGAAAGAGAGACTGATTGAGATGGGGGGGAAGGGATATGATGGAGAATGGAGTTTCAAAGGGGAAAGTGGGAGCAGGGAGGGTATTACCATGAGATATTGTTTATAATCATGAAAGTTATTAATAAAAAAAGAAAAAATGGTTGAACTTGGAACAGATCATTCTTAAGTGAACTCACACAATCACAGAAATACAATTGTCACATGCTCTCACCCATCTGTGGTTCCTAACCTGTATCAGCTCAAGTTTCTGACATACCTGATAAGCATCTCAAGGTCTGGACAATATGGAGGGTAGGGCTTGGGGGAAAGGAAGGGTAGGGGGTACACAAAACTGAACACAAGTTGAACTGATGCCATAGAATCCTATATCCTGGGAGTCTGAGCCCTCAACAGGACCTTAGGGGGAACACCTGAATCGAGGGGCCCTGGAGAGGTTGAGATAAGGCCTAACCTTAAATTTCTTCTGTTTCTCTTTTTTATGTGTTTTAGCTTTTGTCTTTTCCCTTGGGGCTGGCCTGTAGCTCCTTATACCAGGATGCAGTTAATACCCATAGTGAGCTGCTGATCAGAGAGTCCTACAATATCTCCCTAAACAAAACAAGACAGATTTCTGCCAGAGCACTTGATTACCCACCAGAGGTTAATGGTAAGACCCTACTGCTGAAGATACCATATGCTGTCTCCCCAGAACATGGAGAGACCTGGCTGGAATCCAGAAGAGTGCCAGGACTCAGTCACTTGGCCCATTTATTACTGGAAGTTGCTGCATGAGCTACCAGCGTGTAAAGTGACTAACATCTGTTTGAGCAACTCGAGGTCAAAGTTACTCAGAAGCAAACAACTTGACGTGATGCTCACTCAAATGCAATAGTGGCACACAGCCATGGTAGGAAACCAGCTGGTCTTGGATTGGCTAACAGATCTGCTCCGTGGAAAGGAAACCATATCTGGAAAATGGAAACATGCCAGAATCATACCCAGATAATGATTTTGCTTACCAATATCAGGCTCCTACTAATCCTGGGCTACAAGAGTGTCTACACCCATTAAATTCTCTATAATTTAATAACCTGTGCTGACTTCACTCTCTGTTGGAGAATCTGCTTCTCTTTTTCAGATGGGAATTTGACCTAAGGACATAAACAATCCATTGTCCTTCACCCCAGCCCCAAATGAAAACACAGAGTAACTGGAGAAATGAGCAAGAGTGCTGCTCTCTTGGTGAATCTGATATCAGCACAAGGGGGAAGGAGAAAAACACTGAGGACACTCAATACCTACCAAAGCAGAGATCCAGAGGCCCCTAGGAGCCCATCACTGAAGTTGACTTGAGATGCACCCACCATGGCTCAGAAAACTTAGCAGAAGATTTGGAGGAAAGATTTTTAGAGCCACAAGTTGGGACATTATGCAAAAATTCATTGACTATCCCCCATGACTGACTGCTGTCTTCACAGTGAATGACCCACAGTCCCATTTGGGATGACCTGCCTCTCTACCGAGGAGGGCCTCTTTGTTAAAGGGGCAAGGATGAGGGAAAGGATGGTATCAACATGTGTTTTTTACATACTAAGTGTATTCATAACTAATGAAAATAAGTTTTTAAAAAATTGTATTTACAGAAGCAGGTAGTGTGTAGGAATTGACCAGTGAGCCAATTTGTTAATTTGTGCCTTTATTCATTTGTCTTAAAATGTTATCAAAATAATATTCATCGAACCTAGCACATCACTTGATACATAAGATACTTTCTGTATTTGTTTTCTAGTTATGTTGATATAGTTAGTATATCTGGATTATTTACAGTCTATAGGAGGAGTCTCGGCCAATTCCATTGGTTTGAAGAGTCTGAGTTTGTGGCTGAAGCGTGGGGCAATCTCTATAGCATTCACAGGAGAAAAGTATTCTAATAATAACCACCAAAAATTTCACTATGCTCTTTGGCATTTAAAAAGTCCCTTTATCTTAAATTTAGAAGGCACAAAAAACTGTGATTGTCATTTAATAAGATGTATGCAAATCTCATAAGTTACTCAGGTTTTGCACCTCTTGGCTGATTAGAGGTAGAAGAGATAAGAGTTAAAAAATTCATGTAGCCAGGGTTCATGTGTATTTGCATGGAACAGTTTGGCTTTCTCACTTCTAATACCAGCCATCATTGGTTGATGCTTGAGTAAAGAAGACTTTTTGGTATACACTGAGCTGTAAGCAAGTATATATCTGTGAGAACTCTTCTTAGAATTGTTGGGCCATTTAAAACAAATGTTGCCAAACTGTACTGTTGTAAGTTGTAATTTTATTCTAGTAACAGTATATGATAATGTTTGCTTCTCATGAAGTATATTACTCAACTTTTGGATCCATGACAATCTGAGAAACTTTGTCCTTCTATTCAAATTTTATTTCTTCGATGAAAATAAAGGTCAACATCTCTTTAAATATTTTATATTATTTGCATTTATTATTCTGTTAGGAATATGTTATGTTCCTATATTTTACCTAGATTTGTTCTTTTTAGGTGTCATGGAGCTAACATGATAAAAAAAGTTAACACCTAGTCAATGAAATGTAAGATAAAATCTCATGTATTTATTTGGCATATAGATGATTCTATTTTTTTTTTTATCAGCACCACTCTGTAACCAACTGAGCTAACTGGCCACCTGATTCTATATTTTTTTGTGAAATTTGTTCTATTTCCTTATGTTTTCTGGATTATGCCACCTTGTAATACATATGCTACTCCTGATAATGAAAAATAGAAGGACTAGGGAGAAGGTTTGGCCATTAAAACATATACCAGGCAAGTGTGAATACGTGAGTTCAGATCCACATCACCCATATAAACCTGGATGCCATGGTACTAGTATCTGTAATCCCAGTGTTTCTTTGAGCATAAGGGAAGAAGGGATAGGAGGATTGCCCAGCAGTTCATGGGACAGCTAGCATGGCATACACAGTGATTAACAACAAGAAACTCTTCCATAAACAAGGTGGAAAGTGAGACCAATATCCAACATTGTCCTCTAATCTCCACACATGAGCTGTGGCAAGCTTCCCTCCATCCTACATGAACACACATGAACATGCACACAGACATCATATACACACATACACAAAACACTCCTCAAAAAACATGTCTATCAAGTAATGAATTCTCACGATTTTGGTTTATTTTGGAACTCTCAAACACACTTGCTTTTCCTTTGTGCATCAGTACAATATGCTTTTGGTAGCTTGAATTTCATGACACATTTTAGTAACTGAACAGGGATAGTGTCTATTAGATTAGTCGTATTGCCCTCAACTACACTGATGCAATTAGTTGCTCAGATGAGTGTTCAGCTAAATTTTGTTTAATTACAAAAGTAACTGTGATGGTGCACTTTTTATGAACTTAATTGTGTTTATACATAATTTATGGCATAATTGGCATCTTCATAAGACTGTATTCTTATTCAAATTATGTTTTATATTTAGTCAAAACACTTCTTTTTTTTCTTTTGACAAACAGTGACTATATAGCTCAGGATGGCCTTGAAACCAATATTAGCTCAGGATGGCTCTTTTTTTTTTGTTTTTGGTTTTTGGTTTTTGGCAGTAGGCTCTCACTCTAGTCCATGCTGACCTGGAATTCACTATATAGTAGCAGGGTAGCCACAAACTCACAGTGATCCACCTAACTTTGCCTCCCAAGTGCTGGGATTAAAGGCATGCACCACCACGACTGTCTCAGAATGGTTCTTTTACTCATGGGCATTCTGCCTCAACCATTAGGGTGCTAGAGTTACAGGCATGCACCACCACAGCAGCACTCTAACTTGTCATTTTACCAAACTTAAACCCAATTGTCTTAGATTTTAATCATTCATATTTTATCACCTTGCAATTCTAGAGGCAGAAGTCTATAAAGTGTTTCAATAATCTAAAATGAAGATGCTATTGAAGATGCTATGAGGACTGTTTTCCATTATGGACATTCTGGAAGGGAATCTTTTTCTTTGACTTTGCTAGCTCCTTGAGGCCACTTGGATTCCTTTATTTATGGCTCCCTACTTCCATCTTTAAAATCAATAACATTGCATGTCTTTGAGTAGAATTCTCTAATCACTCCCTTTTCTGAGGATAGCTGAGAAAGTTTCTTCCCTTTCAGCTACTCATGTGATGAGGCTGAGCCATCTCAGACAATCTAGGATAATTTCCCTATCTAAAAAACATTAATTTTTTACATTTGCAAAGTTCCCTTATAAGTATCAGGTGACATATTTACAGGATCTAAGGACTAGGATGTGGTCATCTTTGGAGGATCATTATTCTGCCAACCACAGACACATTTTCAACTATCATGGCCTCTTTTACCTTCATTAAACTAAAAAAAAAAAAAGTTTAAACTTAATAAAGGAGACTTTTTATTAACCACAGTTAAGGAATTTAATGTAAAAATGAAGTGTTCAGTTTTGACAGTGCTTAACTTCCAAGAAGTTTGTTTTGAATTATAAATTTCCAGCTACTAACCTCAAGTAGATCTTTTGACTGCCCTGAAATGCTACAATGTTGCTACTCAAAAAGATTTATTCTCTTCAGTTACTCTTCCTGTTTCTCAAGTTTGTATTCCCACCAACAGTAAATTAGGGTTCCTCTTACCTACCTACATTTATGGTCATTTGGCTTTTTATAGTTTTCTTCTTGACTGGAGTAAGGTAGAACCTCATAGTTGTTTTAATTTGCATTTCTCTTATGGTTAAGGATGTTGAACATTTTCTTAATTATGTGTTAGCCATTGGTATTTCTTCAATGAGAACTCTTTTTTAGTTCTTTGCCCCAGTTTTTGAATAGGTTTTTGAATTTTTATTTAATTTTGTTAGTTCTTTGTAGATTCTAGATATTAGGCCTCTGTCAGTGGTAGAGCTGGTAAAGATTTTCTCCCATTCTGTGGGTAATCACTTGACTTTGTCTATGTTATGTTTGTCTGTGCAAAAGCTTTTTAGGTTCATGAGATCCCACTGGTTGAAAGAGTGCTTAATTTCTTGGGTTATGGTAATATTGTTCAGGAAGTGTTTCCCCAGTCTGATATAGTAGAGATTTCCTCTTATTTTTTCTTCCAGTAGTTTAAGAGTTTCAGGTTTTATATTGAAGTTCTTTAATCCATTTGGAGTTGAGTTTTGTACATGTTGAGATGAGTGGGTCTAGTTTCATTTTTCTACATGTGGCTATCCAAATTATCTGGCACCATTTGTTAATTTGTTGAAGATGCTATCTTTTATCCAGTGTATGTTGTTGGCTCATCTGTTAAAGATCAAGTAGCTGTAATTATTTGACGTAAGGGCCCAAGTCTTCAATTCTGTTCCATTGGCCTATATGTGTGTTTTTATGTCAGTACTATGCTGTTTTTGTACTATGGATTTGTAGTATAGCTTCATATAAGGTATGGTGATACTGCCACAGGTGTGTTTCTTTTGCTGAGAATATGTTTAGATATCTGCTGACTGCTGTTATTTCATATGAATTATGAGATCATTTTTTCTATCTCTGCATAAAATAATTCTGGGATTTTCATAGGTATTTCATTAAATTTGGATATTGATTTTGGCAGATTTGTCATTTTCACAAAATTAATTCCACCTATCTAGGAGCATGGGGGGGGGTCTTCCCATCTTCACACAGTTTCTTCAATTTCTTTCTTGACTGTTTTTATGTTTTCATTATATAGGTCTTTCACATCCTTGGTTAATGTTTATTTCCAAGCTTTTTTTTTTGTTGGTTGTTGTTGCTACTGAAAATGGAACATCCTCACTGATTTCTTTCTCTGTATATTTTTCTTTTGCATATAGAAAGACTACTGATTTTTGTGTGTTGATTTTTTTATCCTCCCACTTTGCAGAAGGAGTTAATCATCTTTAGAAGTTTTATGGTAAAGTCTATTAAGTCACTTATGTATAGGATGATGTCATCTGCAAATAGGGTTAATTTGACGTCTTCCTTTCCAATTTAAATCCCTTTTATTTCTTTCTCATGCCTTATTGCTTGGGCTAGGTTATCTAGTACTATGTTTAAGAGCAGCCATGAGAGTAGGCACTCCTGTCTTGTTCTTGATCTCTATGGGAACCCATTGAGTTTTCCCCATTAAGTATTAACTGGGGTTTTGGTGTTGTGTATATAGATTTAATTGTGCTGAGATATAAACCCTCCCTTCCTATTCTTTCCAGTGTGTTCATCATGAAGTGATGTTGTACTTTGTGAAAGGCCTTCTCTGCATCTGTTGAAATAATCATGTGGTTCTTGTGACTAAGTTTATATGGGGTATTATGTTGACTGATTTCTGCATGTTGAACCATCCCTAAATCCCTGGGATGAAACCTGATTGATCAAGGTGGATAATACTTTTGATGTGTTTTTGAATTCAGTTTATAAGGATTTTGTTCAGGATCTTTGCATATAATTTCATCTGGGTTATAGGCCTGTAGTTTTCTTATACATCTGTATGGGTTTGATTTACGTTGATGTTACCTTCATAAAAGGAGCTGGGGAACATTACCTGTTCCTTGATTTTATAAAACTGTTTGAGAAAAACTGATTTCCGTTCTTAAATGAAGATTTGCTAGAATTCACCTGAGAAGCAATCTGGTCCTGGTCTTTTCTTTGAGGGAAGTTTTTTATTACATTTTAATCTTGATAGATGTAATAGGTTTGTTTAGGAGATTAATCTGTTCTAAATAGAGTTTCAGTAGGTGATATGTGTCTAGGAATTCATCCATTTCTTCCAGATTATGTTATTTTATAGAGTAGAGATTATGGAAGATTGTTCTGATGATTCTTTCAATTTCATTGATGTCTGTTGTTACCTCTCCCTTTTCATTTCTGGTTATGTTAATTTGAGACATCTCTTTTTTTCATTTGATCAAATTGGCCAGGAGTTTTTCAATCTTGTTTATTATTTCAATGAACTAGCTCTTCATTTCATCACTTTTCTTAATTGTCTTCTCAGATTCCTATTCATTACTTTCTGCTCTGTTCTTTTTTTAAATTTATTTTTTATTAGTTTTCTATTCAGCAAATACAGGCAGTTTGGTACCATTATTAGGCTCATCCATGACCTACCCCCTCCCCATTAGCCCCTCCTTGTTGAGGTATATGGGTCATGCCTTGTGGAGTTATTGGTATGATACATGTCTCTGCCTATCCTGACCCAACATGTGGCTCTGACATTCTTTCCGCCCCCTCCTCCGCAAAATTTCCCTGCCTGCTTTTATCTTAATTATTATTTTCCAGCTAGAAATCTTAGGATTGGGATGTTCTTGTTTTTCCAACACCTTTAGGTATATAGTTAAGTTATTAATTTGAGTTCTCTCTGTGTTTGTTATGAAGAATTTAGTTCTATAAATATTTCCCTTAGATTGTCTTCATTTTGTCCCATAAATTTTGGTATGTGGTGTTTTTGTCATCATTCAAGTTTAGAAATTTCTAGACATTTCATTTTTGATTTCTTCAACAACCCATTCATTATTTAAAAGTGTGTTGTTCAATCTCCATGAGCTGATAAAATTTCAACTGTGTCTCTTTTTGTTAATTTCTAGCTTTGAGGCCTTGTATTCTGATATGATGCAGGAAGTTATGTAAATTTTCCAGAAGTTATGGTGGCAAGCTTTATGGCCAAATATGTGATCTATTTTGGAGAAGGTTCTGTTGACTGCTGGGAAGAATATGTATTCTGTAGGTTTCAGGTATAATGTTTTGTAGATGTCTGTTAGATCTAGTTGATCTATGCTGTTGTTAAGATCTATTATTTTCCTGTTAATTTTCCATTTGGATAATCTATCTATTGATGATAGTGGAGAATGGAATTCTTCAAATATGATGATATTTGGTTTTATTTCTGTTTTGTTGTCAAGTATGTTTTGTTTTATAAACTGTTGTGCACCTGTGTTTGATGCATTTAGATTTATGATTATGATGTCCTCTTTTTGGATCATCCCCTTGATAAGTAAGAAGTATCCTTCTTTGTCCTTTTTGATTACTTTTGGCTTGAAGTTTATTTTGTCAGATAGCAATATCGCTTGCTTCTTATTTCCATTTGCTTGGAAAATCATTTATGTCCTTTCACCCTGAGGCTTCTAACATTAGTTGTGAGGTGGTTTCTTAATGACTCTATTAACTTACGTCTTGTCATGGGTGAGTTAAGACCATTATTGTTTAATGTTATAACTATGAAGCTTGATTTAATCCCTGCCATGTTGGATTCTTTAGGGGTTTTGGTGCTTTCTTGATCTTTGTACCTCTTTGAGCCTGCTCAAGTTTTGGTTATTGTGGTCTTCCTGTAGGCTCTTGAGATTGGTTGTTTGACTCTTCCCTGTGGAGAATTCCCTGAAGTATTCTCTGTAGGTTTGGCTTTGGGTTCATACAATCATAAAGATGGTTTTTATCATGGAAAATTTTACTTTCACCATCTTTTACAAGGGGTACTTTCCCTGGGTACAATATTTTGTGTTACAAGCCATAATATTTTAGACATTCAAGTGCTCCATTCCAGGCCCTTTAGGCTTTCAGAGTTTACATTGAGAAATCTAAGGTAATTCTGATAAGAATGCCTTTGTATATTATCAGTTGTTTCTTTCTGTTTTTAGCATTCTCTGTTTTTGTTAGATTTTTAATGATGATGTGCCTTGGAGAATTTCTTCTTTGGTCCATTTGCTTTGGAGTATGGTTAGCTTCTTGTATCTGGATGAATATTTCTTTTGTGTGGGTGGGAAAGTTTTCATCAATAATTTTGTTGAATATATTCTCCATGCCTTTGGTCTGAATTTCTTCCTCTTCTAGCATGCCCATGATACATATGTTAGGTCATATTAGTGTATCCACAGTTCCCTCATATTTTGTTCACGTGATTTTTTGAAGTTATCAAAATTTTTAGAGTTCTGAACTGTTTACTATGTCTTGTCTACCAGCCTTGAGGTCTTTCTCATATGCCTAACTCTGTCAGTGAGGGTTTTTACAGAGGCTTTTACAAGTTATATTTAGTTTGTATTTTCTGTATAGGATCCAGACCTTTATTGAGTTGTAATTTCAAATTATGATTAGATTTTCTTTTTTTTTTCTTTTTTTTTTTCTTTTTCTTTTTTTATTTTTCAATGTTAGACCTCACTCTAGCTCAGGCTGGCCTGGATTTCACTATGTAGTGTCAAAGTGGCCTCAAACTCATGGTGATTCTCCTACCTCTGTCTCCCAAGTGCTGAGATTTAAGGAGTGTGCCACCTTGTCAGGTTCTGCTTTGGTTTGATTTTCTTAATGCTTCTTGGAATTCATTCTTGCAGTTAATCATGTCTTCATTAAGTTTAACTAGCTGGTCATTGAGATCTTCTATTTCTTGGCTCACCTTCAGTTCATTTACCTCTCTTTGCAGTCTCGCTAGTTTTTGTCAATTAAGTTAAGCATAGTGAAGAATGCTGTGTGCATTTCATTTATGTGACAGCTGCTTTTTTTTTTTTTCTTTTCTTTGTGTGACTTGCTTCCAGTTCTGCAATTTTCTTGATCAGGGTCACGTAGCTTATTGTGGTTTTATTTTGGGAACCTATTCATGCTGTCTCCTGTATGTTCTCATTGGAGACTTCATTGTGGGACTAGGCAAACTTGTTGGAGATCTCTGTTGTTTGAAATATATACATATATTTGCATCCAGGTCTACCCATCTCAGGGTGAGAGTCTTACTTAATTAATTTAATTAAAAATAGGAAAAAAAAATTCCATTGTTGTGCCTTCAGTGCCTATTTTGTTTGTTAATAGACTAGGAGTGTGATGTCTTTGTAATTGTGGATGAACAGGTTATGGAGTGCATAAGTTCACCAGCAGCTGTGGGCTGGTGATTGATTCCAAACGTGTGGAAGGAGGTCTGGAATCTGTTTTGTTCACCCTGGTTACAGCTGTATGTTGCCCATGGCTCAGGAGCATAGCACTTGTCCTTGCTCCCCTGGTTCCTTTTGGTAGTTTTTTTTTTTTTTTTTCCCCAGATATTCCTGTGCTCCTCATCTGGGGCTGAGGTAATACCCCATGTAGTCACTGGGAAGGGGCAGGGCAGTGAGGAGGTGGTGGTGGTTTCTGGTCTCTATAGAGCAGGCTGAACCAGTGTGTTAGCTGGTATGGAGGAAACTGTGCCATGCAGTGGAGGTCTGCTAAGACCTACTTGTACTGGAGCCCAAAATTCTTGCTGATATTACCCCAGATGCTGAAACATGGTTAGCATTCTGCTGTCTTGACCTCTTGAAAGTTCCAGGAAATCTTTCTCAATGGCATGACAACAGAGGCAGCTCCTGAGGACATGCCGTATGGACCCAGTACCATCAGCCCTCAACTAAGTCCCACATCCTACAGTTTACCACCTTCCACTAGTTCATTCACTCATGAACCTAACAGTGGATTAATGTATTGATATCACAGTATTAAAGAATAAATCGCTTCCCCAACCTTACCTCTGCTGCATTAGGGACCAAACTGACAATACATAGGGCACTTGGGAACATTACAGAAAATATAACATACAGATGTACATATACGTGTGTGTGTGTGGATTATTTGGCTTACAAATATCTATAACACATCTACCTTTTAGAAGCTTACTTCATATAATGTACACTGGCCAATGGTACACCATATGAGAGATTTATTTTATATTACATTAGATTTTTTCTTTCTGCCTCAAATCAAGTCTGTGATACACACAAATACAAATTCCAGAATATGTTTATACATGGCATGGATTTTAGAGACAGACTTCTATGGAATAAACGAACTTAGGTGTTTGCTTCTTGGCTTTTTGTAAATATATGAATCAGGACCTATGTCATAGCATCAGGGAAGTAGAGCTCCAGTGTTAAGGTGGTGAAGCACACGAGGCTGAATATTAAAGGAATTCACCAGCAACAAATCCAGTATTCTGAGTTTGCATGAGTTCAAACCTGCTTGTTTAAAAGAGAGCTAAGTCATTCTTTTCAAATGTTGATTTTGAAAATCAAGTGGAGGCAGACACACCTTTGTTTCCAACCCTTTTAGTTGCCCTCTCTGAAAGCTCTTTCCTATTGGTTGATGTGAAGCCACATAGACTGTTAAGATATCCATGGATTTCCTTTGTAATGGCCCAAGTTGACCTTTTTTCCCAACAAATGTGTTAGTTGACATGTACGCTATCCTGCTTGGACATGTCTTTCAAAATGGACATAGATGTTGGCCAACCACCAAGAAGCTGGAGTTTCCTTCCTGTGTTAATGTAGGGTTGGAGAAAGGTTTGTAGCTTGTGCTTTTGGAAAAGGAGATATTTGATTTGCAGACTCTCTCGTAGAAAAGCAGGCAAAGCAAATGGGGCCTTACCTTTGGGAATGGTGATCTGACAGCTCAGGTCACAGTCCTGTTGCAGCTGATAAAAAGCTACTTCCTGTAACCGCGCCCGTTCCAGCTCTGAGAGACTCTGAATTGGGACCGACCTAAGTCTCACACTGCGCCCAGACATGCTGTTCCAGGTGAAGTCACCCTGTAGGTCAAGGGAAAATCATCAAGAGTTACACAATTCAATCAGTTCTCAAAAACCTCATCTTTCTCATGCAGACATCAGGGCAAGCATGTTCCACAGCTGGCTTACCAGTTCCCAAGTCAAACCCTGTAAGATTTAGTTTAAATTAAGATTTTCTTAGTTGAAAAAAGTCAAAATCTAAAGTAGCTGCTGGTCACACAGTCTCATCTGAGGATGCATACACAGACCAAAGCAAGCTATGTGCAAGGAGGCTTTGAGGGTCCTACTGCCTCCCTTTGGAAGATACCCAGGAACTTTATTTATCTTCATAGCAGAAAAAGCTGGATTTTTTTTTAAAAGCATATTTTATTGTTTGAAAAAATTTAAGCCAGGCATGGTGGTGTACTTGGGAGGCAGAGGTAGGAGGATCACTGTGAGTTTGAGCCCACTCTGAGATTACATAATAAATTCCAAGTCAGTCTGAGCTAGTATGAAACCTTACCTTGAAAAACCAAGCAAAACATTACTTATTTATTTACACACTCCGTGTGTGTGTGTGTGTGTGTGTGTGTGTGTGTGTGTACTACTACAAAGGAACACTGGTCCAGATTTATATGGTACATCAGGGAATTGGACCCAGGCTGATAGGCTTTGCAAGCAAGCTACTTTAAATGCTGAGTTTTCTTCTCATCCTCAAATGCTGTTTTCTAATTGCTGTCAAAAGCATCTTATATAGTAAGATACAAACATTTTTTGAGAGGCTAACATGTGCTGTTTTGCAACTGATAAAGTGATTTCCCCCTCTCAATAATGTAACATTATATAAAAATAATATTATTTCATTATAATATATAACAATGAAGTTTTTCTTTGATATCCAGGGCTTTGTAGCAGGATCCCATGTGGATATCAAAATATGTGTGTGCTCACATCCTTTACTTAAAATGACAGTATTAACATATAACATACATGCATCCTTTTGTATATTTTAAATAATTGTAGATTTCCTTTAATACATAACTTAATGCCAAAACTGTGCAAACAGTTGTCATAGTGTATTGTTTTGGGAATAATGTTAAGGGGGAAAGGACTGTATATGTTTAGTACAAAAGTGAGATTTCTTATTTTATTATTATTGTTTTACAAAAGTTATAGTCTTCTATACCCACGCCTGCAGTTCCACTTTTCCTGAAGGCTCTCCTCAATGGGATTTTTGGTGTTTACTGTGGGCTAATTAAGGCCTCAGTCAATCTCTAGGGGGACTTTGCCTCAGAACATTTGTACCCACCCTATGGCTCTTACAACCTTCTTGCTCAATGGTCCCTGAGAACAAGTCTCAAGTTTTGCAGCCAGCAAGTAGGAAATCCAGGAAAATTTCAATTTGGAAATGTTTGATCCATAGTTAGTTCCGTTGGTAAATATGGAACCCAATGTTAAGGAGGGCTATTATTTTAACATAGAGCATAAACTTATAATATAGGCCTATTATATGTACTTAGGACATATTATATTAATATAATAATATAGTATACATGAATATGATAGTATCATACATATGACGAAACTGAATCTTGGGAGATTAAGGAATTTTCAACAAACTAAAATGAATTCAGCATAGGATGTCTAGCTTTAAGCAATTATGTATATGTAAAGAGATATATGATTATAAATGCTCTACAACAAAGAATCAAAGAATAACTTCCCTCGATCATATAAGTGCATTTGTGTGTATGCTGAGACACCTCTGCTGACCCCTGCGAGTATAGCCTTCACCTTCAGTGAAGATTGTGAGAAAAAAGATCGCTCACTAAAGACTCCACAATCCCCTGAAATTCAGTGCCCCTTACTGAAGAATACATTTTGGACATTTCAGATAACCACAGAGCCACCGATTTGAAGAGGCAGCTATTCCTCCATAATCAAGAAGTGCTGTCCCAGATACTCATTGCCATGATGGAGCTCTCACAGAATACTGTCAGAGTTCACCATCTGGAAGAAATCATTCACTTTAAAAAAAGGAGACAGGAACTTTCATCCAGCCACTGATACAACACTTCTGTTCCATACTGGTGGAAACATCCTGCCTAGAATGTTCATTCCAAAGACTGAATGGCATTATGCTAATTCTTTGATTAGTTTTTCCCTCTTTTCTGGGTTTTTGTTCATTCTTTCAACAACTAGTGATATATTTTAGTAGGGTAAGAAAATGAATATATTATGTTAAAAATTGACAAATGCTGAGGAAGGAAAAAAATCATGGAAGAGGCAGTGGAGAAAAAGATGTTCAGTTTTAGATACAGAGACAAAACAATATTTGAACAAGGGCTAAGAGAGGTTAAAGCTTTTGGATCTTAATATGTATGAACTGATAATCAGTGAAGAGCGAACACTGACAGGTGTCCAGGGGAGCTCTTGGCAGGTGACGTAGGGAGAAGAGTGAGTGAGGAGATCTATGCAATGTGTGTAGGCTGCAGTCATACTTAATGAACTGAAAAAAAAATATTGCAGGACAACTATATATTTTTGGAAGGTGTAACTAGACTAAACACAAGTTTAAGTAGGATTTGGGGGCTCAGACCTTGGTAATGTCCCTAGTTCACATCCTTAAAACTTATAATATCACAAGATCAGTACATTTTCAGTGATTGCTTTTACCCTAAATGGAAAATTCAAGATGAGTTCTTGATTACCAGATATGAGGATTCAATACCTACAAGAGCTTAGTGTAGCTGAATGTGCTAAAATGCAATTATAAGCCAGTTTTTAAAGCATTTAAAAGGTTATGTGTAGTAGTCTCAATTATGTATTAACAAGGATTGATAATTATTTCCTGGTAAGGGCCAGAGAGTAAATATTTCAGATTTTGTGGGCTATGTGATCTTTCTCTCAACAACTGTACTCTATTTTGGGTTGTTCAAGTACACATGGATAATTTATACATGAAAGAGTTTGGTATATTTCCATCAAAGTTTATGTACAAAGTCAAGTCGCAGGCTGCATTTGGCTGCTGGGCTATTCAGTGTCAATCTCAGAAATATAACATATAAATGAAGTAAACAGATTGCTGTAGGTCACAATTAATTTTTATTTATTATAACCTCCTGGCTAATTCAAGCCAGGAGTGTGTATTGCATGCTAAGAAGTATAGTAGGTTTAAAATTGTTAATGTGACAACATAGCCCTTGGCCTGAAAGAGTTAACCTTCAGTTATGAAGGATACAGAAGACTTCAAAATCACAGATGGTGATATTAGAAATAAGCCTCAAATGCAGTGGGTGACTAGGAGACAAGGCTATAACATCTGTTTAGAGATCAAATAAGTTAGTGTTTCAATTGAGCTTGAAAGCTGAGAAAGGGGAATAAGTGTTTGCCCAGTAGGAAGACAGCTTCGTAGCAAGCGGTGGTTATGAAAGCAAACAAGTGGGAGCAAACCAGCTTATTCCAGACAGCACAAGACTGTAAGAAGGGATATTGTAGGGGGAGAAGCCAAGCAAAAGTCAGTGCCAGATATTCTAGAACCTTTTGTGTAAGTAATGTGAAGAAAGTTCAGTTTTCCTCAATAAGTAAGAACCAGTCACTCAAGAACATTGAGTAACAGCAGATCATAATCTGATTTGCAAATCGAAAAAAAGAATAGAAAGAAATTGGTTAAGGAATTCAAAGATAGAAAATAAATGAAATGATGTGAGATCCAGGGAAGAACTAATCCATGACACGACTGCCTATTCATCAGACCTCAGAGGAGCAGTAAGACATAAATACAAACGTTGATGTCACCACAAAATGACAAACAAATACCCACAAAGAGCACCAAAGCCCAACAGTACAGCCTAGAATGTGTTCTGGGTGTTTCTTAATTCTCAAATGTGTGCTCCAGGCTAGCATTTTTCTTGGTGACTGTTAATCTACTAAATGAATCACTCACTTTAAGACTCTCTGGATCCAGTTTTTTGAGCAGAAATCATAGGCAATTTTTGAGGATTGAAAATGGATGATTTCAAAATTGGCTCAATTTGATAAATGTCAATGGAACTGAAACTTGCCCAAGGTCTCTGAGTTGATTTAAAACCTTGACAATTGTAGTATCCTTTTGTTTTGGGTTATAACATGATTGCATTGATAAAGTATAGCACATATGATAACAGAAGGAATAGCACACTGGACCTGGGAATGGGTTAACATCTTCTCCAAGGAACTGTTTGGCAATGTCTAGAGATCTTTTTGTATATCACAAGTGGATGGGAGGGAGGTGTATTTTTGATCTTGGCTCCAGAGGAAGAGGCAGAGGATTCTGTACATTGTCCTGAAATACACAGGACAGCCCCCACCACCCATAATAAAGACCTGTCTGGTTCAAAATGTTAATCAAGCAGAGATGGAGGAAGGCTGGCCTAGCATACATTAGATCTGATGTAAAGCTCAAATTATAGAGAATTCCCTTAAAATGATGGTATCAGGAAATCATAATAATCATTTATACATTTCCTTTATCATCAAAGGCATGAACTATATATTTATGAATACTAGGTGTTATTTTGAATATTATGTACATAATCTGAAACACAGCACTTTATTTTGAGCTAGCTATGAGAAACACAAACACCAAAAACCAGTTTAAAGGAAGCAAACAAATCTCAAAACATTAGAAACATAGTTAAACGGGGAACAGTACATCAACAAGATCATCCAGAGATTTATTCCTCACCAGTCTTTGTCTACATTTAGGATAAAAGACAAACCCAAAACTCTAATATCCAATTTATTCAGAAAGATCATTCTTTTGAGCTAATTTCTATCTTCCCAAACAGACTTGATTTTTTTCAGGAAATAAAATTGATTAAAATAAGTTTGGTTTGGGCATATACCACATTGTTTTCTTGTTTCTGGAACTAGCTCTGTAATTGCAGTCTCTATTGAACTTTATCCAAGATAAATTACCTAAGACTAAGTGAGCCAGTAAGGGATCACTTTGGAGAGATGATCACCATCAAACATGTAAGGTTTTAGGCTTTAGGGCAGGTTTAAGGAATTATGGTCATGAGGAATGGGGACCAAGTATCTCTGTCATGAAACAGTATGCCTGGCTGATTCTTATTTGTGCACAATGCAGGTTGAGACATGGTGGTGAGGTGGTGATGCCTCAGGTTCAATCTGATAGAAAGTCAATGACAAGATTCAGAGCATCTTTTTTTTTTTTAATTTTTATTTATTTATTTGAGAGCGACAGACACAGAGAGAAAGACAGGTAGAGGGAGAGAGAGAGAATGGGCGTGCCAGGGCTTCCAGCCTCTGCAAACGAACTCCAGATGCGTGCGCCCCCTTGTGCATCTGGCTAACGTGGGACCTGGGGAACCGAGCCTCGAACCAGGGTCCTTAGGCTTCACAGGCAAGCGCTTAACCACTAAGCCATCTCTCCAGCCCTCAGAGCATCTTTTGAGTCTCAGCTTTCTCAGCAGTAATAAGCAGAAGGGAAAACTTAACTGTCAGTTGTGTGGGGATTACATGAAACAATGTTACAGAATTTCTTGTAGAGGCCATATTAGCTCCTGAAAAGCTGTGAATAAGTGGTAACTTAAAGTTATAATTAATATTGATATGATCATCATCACTCTAAATTTAATTCTCCTTCTTTAGCCTTGAAGCTTTCATGACACCCCAAACTTTTAAGAACTGTGTACTGAATTCTTATTTTAAATATTTATTTATTTATTTATTTATGTGGGAGAGAGAGAGAGAGAGAGAGAAAGAAGCAGAGAGAGAGAGAGAGAGAGAGAGAGAGAGAGAGAGAGAATGGGAAGGAGAGAATGGCCACACCATGGCTGGCCACCCTGTGCATCTGGCTTACATGGGTCCTGGAGAATCAAACCTGGGTCTTCTGGCTTTGCAGGCAAGTGCCTTAACCACTAAGCCATCTCTATATCCCCCCCTCCCCACACACCATGTACTGAATTCTTAAACAAATGGTTCCACTGTGTAACAGACAAGTTTTATTTGAGTAGCTGGACTAGGGTCTATAAAGGGAAGAAGCATAAGAAAAGGTAAAGTAGATAGGTTAAGCCCTGAAAAGTAGCCTGCCATTTTGATGACTCATGCCAGGGGTGACATTTCATTTCATTGTTTTCTAAGGTGGTCATCTGTCATGACATAATGAGTAAAGCCATTTTTGCATCAACATTTTTTTTCTTGTGTCAGATTTTGTTTCTTTAGGAACCAGACCAAAGAGCCTGTAAACAAATGACAAAACATGACAATAATTTGAGGTATTGAAACATGTAAATGCTAGTGTGAAATAAAAGTGGTGACTTGCAATCGGCCTGTTCCCATTCAAATTAATTATCTCAAGAGATAGGAATGAACAGTGTCAATCCCAGGACTATGCTAACACCATATACAAAAATAAATATTACATCCATATTTTTCCTGTAGAACATAGCTTGTTAATTGTTATTACAGAGGAGACACAACCAAGTAATGGAAATCCTTTAGGGCCCAAGACAACTGAATGAAAAGCCAATTTCATTTCGGCATCTCTCTAGCTGAATTGTGTGCTTTTATAGTAGCAATAGATTTAATTCTTGCTCTTAAACCACTCAAATATTGGAGATAAAATAACAAGGGTTGTGGAAAGTGGAAATGCTTGCAGGAATTAGAAGTGTGTGAAGAATAGGGCCAACATTTGACAGTTTTACTTATCTTTCTATAATTACATTATCTCACTCAAGTTAGAATACCTTAGATTTTTGAAGATACTGCTCACATTTACAGATAGTCTACTTTCTACTAGTTACCACCTAACCCATTTATTTACATTGTGGCTTTTAATCTTTGTAACCCTGTGGACAGTGGCACCACAATTACAGATGAGGAAACTGAGGCACAGACATTGGGTATCTTGGCTAAATCACACACCAAGTGTGTAGCAGACTTGGCACATGAAACCAAGGGGTACATTCTCTAGAATTTGGATTCACAGCCACGTCATTATATGCATGCTACCACTTCTCTTGATAAATCAATCCAAAACACTGGCTTCCAAATAAAACAATGGCTATTAGTGAAGTCAGTAGCCGAGTAGGACCCTGGACATGAGGGACAAGTTCTAATTCTTTCTACCATCAAGCCTTTCCAGAGAATTTTTTTTTATTATTGGGCAAGTTAGGGATTGTTTAAAAAATCCAGAAGATTTTTCTTGTTGTGAAAATGCACGTCAAATCTATTATTAGCTTTATTTTTTAGGCTAATGATCCTCCAGTACCCCTATGAGTCTTGGCCGCAACAATTAACATGCAGCAGGGGCAAGAAGATGAGAGAGGAAGATAAACCACTTTACTCTGCAGCCTCCAAACAGCCTGGGCCGAAACCTTGCAGAAATAGGCCTAATGACGTGGCTTTGGTTAATTGCAGTGCCCTCTTTCCTGCTGCACGCTTTGCACATTTCACGCTGGTTCAGCATCAGTCTGAAAATGAGCACTGCGGTAAATCTCTATTGGCACAAGTAGTTTTTTTTTTCTTTTTTTTTTTTTTTTCTGCCACCCATCCCACATGCTGACCATCCAGTTTTCTTCCCAAATTACAAGCTGGCTGTGACAGAACTACACACACACACACACACACACACACACACACACACACACACACACACACATATATATATATATATATATATATATATATATATATATATATATATTTATCACAATCATCTTAAGGACAAGGAAAAAGAAGTATAGATATGTTGCTTACCTGTGAATTCTGTCTGCTGCATCTTTACCATCCTCTCTAATCTAACTAAACTGACTTTGGAGAAGAAACTTGACTCTGTTTTTTGAAAAAAAAAAATGTTTAAGATGAAAAGTGAATTCTGAAATGGCAGATCATATCGAGTATCACAGAATTGGCCCAGATGGCCTAGCTGGGACTCCCTGGATAACTTCTGTGACCAGAAACATTCAGTACCATGAATCTTGAGATTAAAAAAAAAATAGGGGATGGAGAGATGGCTTAGTGGGTAAGTGCTTGCCTGTGAAGCCTAAGGACCCCAGTTCAAGGCTCGATTCTCCAGGACCCACGTTAGCCAGATGCACAAGGGGGCGCACACATCTGGAAATCGTTTGCAGTGGCTGGAAGCCCTGGCGCGCCCGTTCTCAATCTCTCTCTCTCTCTCTCTGTCACTCTCAAATAAATAAATAAATAATGAACAAAAAAAAATAAAAAAAATAGACTTTTCACCAGACCATTGAGAAGTTCCTATGTGTTCGGGATGGAGGAAGGCTGTGTCACTGGCACACACGCACGTGCTTTTGCATGTGTGCTGGAGTGGAATGGGGAGGGCAGAGACAAAAAGAATGAAGAGAAATTGAAACTGGATTTCCTGCTTCTTTTTAATGACTATTCTGAAGAAATACACTGGAGTTATGAAAGGATTTTTGTTTAAAAAAATGAAATCTGCCCACAGGGATCTATAAAGCATAATTGGAGTGTAACTGCAAAGTGTCCTTATTAGGAATGGACCAAAGAATTCTGGACACTTCTAGTAAAACCATGAGAGCATGATAAAGCACATAGGATGTTTTCTTGGCTTACAAAAACATCTAAATTCCTAAATTGAATTTTAAAACCATTGATTTCTTCCACAAACAAAAATAGAACAGTTTCATTCTCCTTTTTAATGAGGCATAACACATGCTTCTTCGTTTCGTGTTCTTTGTGGAAACGATAGTTCCTGTGGAGTTCATTTCCAGAACAGAGCTTTGTGGAGGTTAGAGTGAATGTACCCATGTTCCCTCATATCCAAGTGGGCATGGATGGTAGTGTGGGTAAGGAGTGTGATTCATGAAGAGCAGTGAGAAAATGGAAGATTACAAGCACCTTGAAAACTAAGTATCTTAATCTCTGTCAATTCTATGTGGCAATGAACCTATTAATACTCAAAAAGATATTGTTTCCCTATCCATATGAAGCTATTTGTCCTCTTATGGGTGTAAACTGAATTTCAACAAAAAATATTGTGATTATAATTGACAAATTGAGAAATGATGTAGTGGAAGTTCTTTCAATTCAAATTAAGGGATTCAGTATGGCTTTAGTGATATTCTGTGAAGTCAGTCATGCAAGCCACACATAGTCAATATTGCTGCTATTTATTTAACATAAGGAAAGAATTTAAAAACAACAAAATTTGTCAGATGGTGTCCTTTATTGGAATATTTAAAGTTAAAGAAAAAAACAGAATTAAAAACTACCTGTTACTATATATATGTCCACCTCATCACCCCCCTCTTTACTCCAATGTTGAAAATGCTCTGAACTCCAGCAATCAGCATGATTCATACACATAAATATATTACTAGATTATGCATAATGCTAAGTAGTCATCCATAGAACTTAGAGCCTCATTTAAAGTCATTTAATATTATTATTACACATGAAGATGATAACAATGCAATTCATTTTTCATTGTTAGACAAATGATCTTTCAAGGTATGGACAGATGATATTTAATCCAGATTAAGATTTACTGTTAGGTATTGTCTTAAGCATCACATGGGCACTGAATAAAACTGAATTCTCAAAAGAATTCCAAGTAAGTTGCATCATTATCTCCATACTACAGTTTAAACAAAGGTAGTTCTGATAAGTTAGGTAACTTTCCCAAAGATTCAGTGATTTATCTGTGATTCTAATCTATTAGAAGTTCACAAATTTAGTATGTAGTCACCACTAGTCATTGAAAGCGTCCTATGATGACACAGTTGTTAAGTACAATCATTTATCAGCAATTTTTATACATATATAAATATATTTTGCTTATAACCACTCACATGAGCTTCTCCTGTCCACCTTTCCCATAAAACTCCCACTGAACTTTTTCTTCCCAACTCGTCTCTATTTTAAGTTAATGATTTTTAGACAAATATACTGTTAGAACAAGAAATGTGTCGTAAAAAATGACCAACTGAATCTCAATCTCTGAGTTCAGTGCCCTGTGAAACACATAATCTATTGTTTAAGAGTAGAATAAAATTAAGATTTTAAAGAATAGAAAAGTAGACTTGATTTTTTTTTTGAAAAATGCATTGAAGGAAGAAAAACAAAGATTGAAGATAAAGAATTCTCTTTAACCTTTAATCCCAGCACTCAGGAGCCAGAGGTAGGAGGATCGCCATGAGTTTGAGGCCACCCTGAAAATACATAATGAATCCCAGGTCAGCCTGGGCTAGTGTGAAACCCTACAAAAAAAAAAAAAGAATTATCTTTCAGATTTAATCATTATGGTTTTAGGGAACAAAACATCACCCAAACACCTGTGCAGTATGAGTCTGGAGCCCTCTCATACTTCTGATGGAAATGTGAGCTACCCATTTCTTCCCTTTCCATGTTTTCTTATGGAAAGACAGGAACTATTCAACTAGACAGTAAGATAAAAATCATTCTTTAAGTATCATTTTGCAGATCATGTAGGAAGTCCATGCTCAAAAACAATATACATGTTCTAGTGACATCATTCAGAATTTATTTTTTATATTTTTATTTATTTGTGAGGAAAGAGAGAGAAAGAGAGAGAGAGAGAGAGAGAGAGAGGGAGAGAGAGAGAGAGAGAGAGAGAGGCAGAGTGAATATGAGTGTGGACACACCAGGATCTCTTACTACTGCAAATGAACTCCAGATGCATGTACTACTTTGTGCATGTGGTTTGGATTGAGTACTGGGGAACTGAATCTGGGTCAACAGGCATTTCCAGCAAGTACTTTTAACTGCTGAGCCATCTTCTTACCCCTAGGTTTTAAATAATATAATAATTAGAAACAGCTAATACTTTAAAAATTAACTTTATTTATTTATTTGAGAGAGAGAGAGAAAGAGAGAGGCAGAGAGAGGGACAGAGAGAAAGGGTGCGCCAGGGCCTCCAGCCATTGAAAACGAACTCTAGATGCATGTGCCCCCTTGTGCATCTGGCTTTACATGGGTCCTGGGTAATTGAACTGAGGTCCATTGGCTTTGCAGGCAAATATCTTAACCTCTAAGCCATCTCTCCAGCCTTAGTCAATACTTTTATCTTTGAGAATAAGGACTGAATCTGAAAATAGTGTGGTAAAAGTTCATTTAGTTCCCAATCATTATTATGAACTTTTTATTGGTCTGATTAACCTGTTTTGACAGGCAGCATTGAGTTGCAATTTTTCAGACAAGAAAACTGACAAAAATGGAGATGAAATACCTTGCCAAAGGCACAAACTTTGGAGTAATTGGTTGGGATTGAAACTGAGGCATAGGTTTCCAAATGAAATGGGTTGGCCCCAACACTATATCAGAGCATTCCAGAGAACTTCCTGTCATTCAGTCTCTTGGAAGACATATGGGCTAAGTGCATATAACATAGAGCAGAGATCTCAACAGAGAATAAGCAGCCACTCAACAACTGGGAAGAACCTGGAAAGCCCATGGCAAGAAGGTGAGGGCTTAAAAATTGTCATGGAATAAAGAGAGAGAGCAAGCAGGAGCTTTCAGCAGGAGGAAATGACATAGAAAGCTATGAAAGGCTATGAAGCAATCCCCTCAAACACTAAAGCTGAAGGGCTGGTGCTTCTCTTAAATTGAGAAGAGGTCTTTCTTTCTTCTTTCTTTCTTTCTTTCTTTCTTTCTTTCTTTCTTTCTTTCTTTCTTTCTTTCTTTCTTTCCTTCTTTCTTTCTTTCTTTCTTTCTTTCTTTCTTTCTTTCTTTCTTTCTTTCTTTCTTTCTTTCTTTCTTTCTTTCTTTCTATCTACCTACCTACCTATCTATCTACCTACCTACCTATCTATCTGTATAACTAACTATCTAACCTCTTTCTATCCATCTGTAGTGTTGAGGATAGAAACTAGACCTCAAAACTGAGTTATAAACCCAGCCCAAGAACAGTGATTTTTAGAAAACCTAGTTGCTGTCAGATTCTTTACAAGTTAGACTTGTTTTTTAAAGATTTATTTTTATTTATTAGAGACAGAGAGAGGGTGTGGGGAGAGAGACATAATGAGAATGGTTGCACCAGGGCTTCCAGCCACTGCAAACGAACTCTACACGCAGACACCACCATGTGTATCTGGCTTACATGGGACCTGGAGAATCAAATATAGATCCATACACTTTGCAGGCATGCACCTTAACCCCTAAGCCATCTCTCCAGTCTCCTACAAATTAGGTTTTGATGAGAGTGTAATACCATGAAATTTTTTTTTTCGAAAAGATGAATGAGGGTATATGGGACAGAACAGGTAGGAAGCCCATCAGGGGAGAAAACAAATAACTGAGTAGGAGAAGGTCCCGGGAGTAGCACCCACTGAAAAGAAGCAGCCAGAGGCAGAAAATCAAGCAAGCTGATGCTGGGATGCATTCCTTGTAAGAAGGCAGTTTTCCAATCAGTTGAGGTATTAAATGTCAGGCTTGCTTCATTTGAAGGCAGCAAAGGCAATTGAACAAGTAAGTTACTTTACATGAAAATGTAAGCAGCTAATTTTTGAAAAGGCAGAATCATCTAACTTTAATAATACTCTCAGCACCAACTCCAAAAGCAAAAAAATACTTAAGCCACACACATGGTAATACAATTTCAAAAGTAAAGTGAAGAATTTACATTTCATCTTATGTCTCTGGAAGCCACATTACTCAAAGGACATTCCCTCCTGATTCTCACAGAAGAGCACAGATACGACACCATTGTTTTTCTTATAAGCTATAGAGAATGCCAATACTTTTGCAGCTGCTCTTCCTAACCCTATTTCTAAGAGAATCCATGAATTATCAGGTTTGGAAGATGAGGGTTTCTCCTCAATGTCTCCTCAGTGAAAGAACACTGGTAGTGGATGAGATGTAACGTGAACTCTCTGCAGGGCACGGCACGCTGATATGGGTAGGTTCACTGCTTAATGAGTATTGACTCATTAAACAAGGAATGGTTTTGAACAAGATTAGCTAAAAGATGCATGGATGTTAAAATAATTTTAGTCCACACTAGAGAACCCAATCCCAAATCAGATATTTGTAAGTAAGCAGGAAATAAAACAAGCCTTAGGGTTAGATGGATATCAAATTTCAGAAACAGAAAACTCTATATTAAGAATTCTTAGTCAAAACAAGATAGACAACAACCAGTGGTAGTGACTTTGTTTCCACTTTTTCATTTCAGTGCTAGATTCAACAACATGTTTCATCAATTGCACTTATCCCTTTGCTAAAACTCTCCTCCTCATATGTTTCCTCTGTAATGAGAAAAGTAAATAATTCCCTTAAAATTACATGAGACTTAAATATATTGAGTTAATTTTGAGTGCCACCAGATATAAGACCTTCAATCACCTCTAGTCTCTTGTCTAAAATGTAAGCTGTGGGGCTGTAGAGATGGCTTAGTGGTTAAGCACTTGTCTGTGAAGCCTAAGGACCCTGGTTCAAGGCTCAAATATCCAGGACCCACGTTAGCTAAATGCACAAAAGGACACACGCGTCTGGAGTTTTTTTTTTTTTTTTTTTTTGCTATGCCTGGAGGCCCTGGCACACCCATTCTCTCTCTCTCTCTATCTGCCACTTTCTCTCTCTGCCTGCCTGTCGGTCTCAAATAAATAAATTAAAAAAAAACAAAAAAAATAAAAAAAATGTGAGCTGTGAACAATGAACCCATTTCATTCAGTTTAAGATCATTTATTATTATGCTAGTCAGTCAAAATTAGCATAAATTATAGTAACCTTTCACCTGAGGGAAAGAAAGACAATTTCTTCATTTTCAATCACAGATTGATCATTTATCTAAACTTTTTTTTATCTAAACATTTATTTGTAGAGCAAATCAATAAGCAAGCTTTATTTCAAAGGCACAGTGAATTTATTTTGTACATTTTTATTTTCTACAGTTTATTTTCTTTTCATTTTCTTTCTTTATTGTGTGTATTGGTTTGTGTGAGTGTGGGTGTACACTTGAAAGGGCACATATATGAAGTCAGGGGAAAAGTTTTCATTGTTCACCTTATTTGACTTGACGCTTCTTGCTCTGTATTTTTGCTCTATTTTTCTTTGTTCTGCTCATCATGGGTTGCTGGGAAATTCTGCTGTCTTTGCTTCCCATCTCACTATTAGCATCAGCTTCTGCATACTGGAATTACAGAAGATGGCCCTGGCTTCCTCTGACTTTTTACATGTGGACTAGGGATCAAACTTGGGTGCTCCAGTCTGAGTGGCAAGCATTCTGTCCACTGAGCACTCTCCCCAGTACCCTACATTTTTATTTTTTAACTAGCCTACAAAGTATTTGATTTTATTATGGTAATTTCAATCACATTTTTAAAACTTTTATTTATTTATTTGAGAGTGACAGACACAGAGAAAGAGGGAGAGAGGGAGAGAGAGAATGGGCGCACCAGGGCTTCCAGCCACTGCAAATGAACTGCAGACGCATACAGCCCCTTGTGCATCTGGCTAACATGGGTCCTGGGGAATCGAGCCTCGAACCAGGGTTCTTAGGCTTCACAGGCAAGCGCTCAAACACTAAGCCATCTCTCCAGCCCTCAATCACATTTTTTATTGCTACTCCTCCCTCCCTCCTATCTCCCAGCCTTTAGTCCACCATAAGATACTTTAAACAAAAATATCAGCTGCCTTGCTAAATTGCAGAAAAGTCTAACTTTAACAATATTCTCAACATTTTAAAGAAAAATGAGTTGGGGTACAAATGGTGATACATTTTAGAACTAAGTGTAAAAAGATAAACAATTCTCTAGCCTGGCTGGATTCACATTAGAATTACTTGATGAAGTTTTCAAAAATACTCAGACTTATTCCTCCATCCCCATCCTCTGTAACAATGTGGCCCAACAGACCTTTCTGAGTTTTTGAAAATGTTTATTATCTCTACTTGTATGATATGGTGGTTACTTACCACCCAGCCAATGAGCGTTTGGAAGGTGCTAATGAAACTGTGTAGCTGAATTTTATTTTTTTTTCCTTTGGTTTTTCAAGGTAGGGTCTCACTCTAATCTAGGCTGACCTGAAATTCACTATGTAGTCTCAGGGTGGCCTCAAACTCACAGTTATTCTCCTACAGCTACCTCCAGAGTGCTGGATTACGTACACCACCATGCCTGGATTGAACTTTAAATTTTGCTTAACCTTTATTGATTTAATTCAAGTATGTACAGATTGCTTGTAGCTATTGTGTTGCTAGTACCACAGATACTAGCTATTCAGAGAGACTCACTGAATTAGGGTTCAGATACTATTAGCTATGCAAAGCTCTCTAGAGGATTTGAATGAGCATGCAGTTCAGGCTGAGAAGCAATGAAATGGCTTGGGACTTATGTACTATTGAAAGTGGTAAATTCCTTGAACTTTTCCCCCCACATGTAATTTTTCGTCTGAATGAAAAGTTCCCCAAATTTCATTAGGCATTTTTTCGGAATCTTGGTTTCTCTGCCTCTAAGCCTCCACTCCTGCTTCTGACACCTAATTAATGAAATGTCTATTACTCCACTGACTTACCCTGATAGAATATCTCTTGCACATATAAAGCATAAGATGCCCTCACTTTGAACCTGAAGGTCATATCCTCTTTCATCTCTTTTTTTTTCCTCCACAAGCAGAAGAAATAAAATCTAATAATTGCACCAATTAAGCTAACTCCCCAAACTTATGTACTCATTATTTAAAACTGTTTTCCACTAGCACAGGCTTCATACAGATCTTACTATCTGTAACCATGGCTGCAGAGTGAGGCAGTATGTTTCTAATACCATCAGTGTTAAGTAGCTTTCATGGCAACTGCCCCATTTAATTATTATTATTTTTTTAATGGTACATTCAATGGTCGAATCCAGGGCCTTTCACTAATCAACACTGTGGCACTCATCTTCTTTGGTGGTTGTTTCTTGTAGTTTTGTAGCACATTTAGTGAACTGTAGGCTCTGTGGTTCTACCTCCTGGCTTTGAATTTCAGATTAGTCCTTAATTAGCCATATAGTTCACCATGCTGTATATCAGTTAATTGCTAATAAAAAATTGAGATTGAAGATAGAACAATACAGGGGACATGAGTCACATGCACTGCTAGTTGCAGTTTTTTTTTTGTTTTATTTTTCCAAACTCTTTCTCTTCTCTCTATTTTTGTCTCTCTCTCATATACACACACATTTTTGGGGGAGTGATCAGGGCAAACAGCAAGGCAAACTTTTGAGGAAAGAAGTCATAGAATTTATTCAAGCACTTCACATTCACATAATGGATTCACTTGGCAACATAAATAGCACTTAAAATTAATTATGGAAAAGGGAAATTATATGTTAATCTGATTTGGAAAAACACTAAACTTGTTTATTTTTATGAGTCATCATTTTTACTGGCTTCCAAACTACAAATTAATATTACTAGAATGAGGAAATATATGTTACATGTAGCTGATTATGACTTTATTTATGAAAAGTATTATGACTCAGAATATAGAATTTATCATAATTTCTAATTGTCAATATATAATCACTTTATTGACCTATTGGTAATTCTATTTGTTGCCACCTAACATTATTTCCTGATATTCCCTGTGGGTACACCTGACTGTAGATGTGTACATCCTCTACACTGACTTTTGCTGCTTTCTTCCCTGTTAATTATTTATCTATGGGGGTGAACTTTTAAATGTATGGATGTATAACATTACAACCTATTAGTGTCATGATTGAAATCAACACAACTATCCATGATTCATGTTAAGGATTACTCATCAGTGACTCAGGGCAAGGATAAAATAAGTGTGCTTCCAGGGGATGAGGATATATGGGGAATAATTAACATCTTTCGGCAACAAAATACATAGCTATGTCCTTACTGTGCACTTACTCTTTTAATCATTAAATTATCTTCAGAGATAATTGTTATTAATTTTTTCATTTTACAGAAACTTGCATGAGGCATGCCTAGGATTCAAATGCAGGGATATTTTACCAAAGTTTGTGTTCTTAACCACTATCATACACTATCTACCCACAGGTTGTTTCTATTCTTTTATTTTTCTTTCTGATTTTCAAGAAAATTTGTCAAATTGGCTGGCTGGGAGTATGGGGAAATTTCCAAGCTCATCTCAAATCCTCTTTCATTTAATTTTCTTATAAAGTAAAATTCTAAAGTTGGTAACTTATCTGTTGCTAGTAATGAGTTAGTCCTAACACAGCATGCTTTGACATTGAGGTGTCAACTGTTGATCTTGACCCTTTGTTGGCATACTACAGCTTTGACTATATCCAGCCAGATTCCAAGTTTTTAAAATATTTTTATTTATTCAATTATTTGACAGAGAAAGAGGGATGGAAGGAGGGAGAGAGAGAGAGAGAGAGAGAGAGAGAGAGAGAGAGAGAGAGAGAGAGAGAGTGAGAATGGGCGTACCAGGGCCTCCATCCACTGCAAACGAACTCCAGACGCATGTGCCTGCTTGTGCATCTGGCTAACATGGGTCCTGGGGAATCAAACCTGGGTCCGTTGGCTTTTCAGGCAAACACCTTAACAGTTAAGCTATCCCTCTAGTCTCTAAATGCCAATATTAATGAATAAAATCTTATTAGGCAGCTGAAAAGATTGTTCAGTGGTTAAAGATGTTTGCTTACAAAGCTTGATGGTCCGGTTCGATTCCCTAGTACCACATAAGGCCAGATGCACAAAGTAGTAGTGCATGCATCTGGAGTTCATTTTCAACAGCAAGAGGCCCTAGTATACCCACAATCAATCTCACTCTCTCTCTGCCTCTCAAATAAATAAAATATTTAAAAAATATTGGAACATGACCATACCAACTCACTTCTGTGTTATCTGTTGCTGTATTCCCAACACAATGGCAGACTTCAGTATACAACAGCTATGGCATGACTTCAAAGTATAAAATGTTTTCTGACATTTTATTGAAAAACTTTGCCAGCTCCATAAATCATCTGATATGTGACAGAAGAAGTGAGTATACATGTCTCATGGAATGTTTTGCTATCTCAAAAAGCAAAGGAATGAAATCTCTTTATCTTATATTTTGATTTATTTATTTGCAAGCAGAGAGAGATATAGATAGGAGAGACACAGACAGAGTGAATGTGTGTAACAGGGCCCCCAGCCACTGCAAACTCCAGACACATGTGCCACTTTGTGCATCTGGCTTTATGTAGGTACTGAGGAATCAAATTCTGGCTTTGCAGGTAAGCACCTTAACTATGGAGCCATCTATCCAGCCCAAGAATGGTATCTTTTAAAATCACCATTACAATATCTATAGACATCTAAACAGACTGCCCTAATGAGATTGCTTAATACTTTATATCCAATGATATACATGATGAGAAAAGCCTCAGCAAATAGTAAAAATAACAGCATGAATTTTGATATTTGATATGAAATATTCATTAGGAATTGCCAGCATTTCTCCAACTATTCTTGAAGAAAAATGATACTCATATTAAAATGGTGTCAATCAAATCCACTATGGCCAGCCTGAGAAATTTCCATTCAAGAATGACGGGAAGGAGCTGAGAACATGGCTCAGAGGTTAAAGGTGTTTGCTTGAAAGCCTGTTGACCTGAGTTCTATTCCCCAGCACCTATAAAGCCAGATGCAAGGTTGTGAATTTTTCTGTAATCCCAGCATGGCTGCAGTAATTGGAAATGTAGCCAGAAGAATCTGGATGTTCACAGGCCAGCTAGACACATGAAACAAAGCAGCAGCAACAACAAGGGAGATCATCTTCCAAGTAAGGTGGAAGGAGAGGACAAAAACCTCTAGGTTGTCCTCATATTTCCACAAGGGCACTGTTGGCATATGTGTGCCCATGCACACAGATGATATATACATACACACACACACATACATACATACATACATGCATAAAGTAGAAAAGAACTAGAGGCTTTAAGGGGTATCTAAGATCTAAATGTCTTTAAATAATTATAGAGCATCCACTATATATTATATGTAATACATAAGCATATCTTCATCACACAGGAATTGCATGATATATTACATATATAACATATTAATGCATGTTATATGGACATATATTTTTAATAGGTGTGATAAATCCAGTGGACATATGTAACCAGACCTTGCTTTAAGTAAATGAACACAATGAAATTAGGGTCAGTGATTTTGTGGCTCAACTACATCAATATGGGTCTCCCTCAATAACACAGAAAAACTGAAATAAGTCATTTCTTACACACCCCTTATGTCTTTTCTCCTCATACCTGGAAAGCCATACCGTCCAGTGGCTTCTATCTCCATAAAAGCTACCATTCCTTAACCACCCATTCTCTGAGGCAATGTTCACCAGCATTTCCTCTTCCCTGGTCGGTCTTTCCTATAAAACCAAACTCTCTCCTTTTAAAAACCATAAATGAAACTGTTATTTTTCTAGATGAAATTTTCAACCCTAAAATGGGGAAACTACATCATACAAGATCTAGCCATGCCTTCCTTAGTTCTGGGACACACCTCAATTTCTTCAATTCCAGCCATATGGAAAAACACCATGGACTTCACCCAGGAGATGCCCTTGGCTCAAAAGCCCTCCAAGGATGTTAGATCACCAAATTACCACTCACTCTGCAATTCTTATTTTCCAACACCTCCTCTGAAATACTCTCATGTATCCCCCGGTTGTGTAGCTATTTCCTCCAAATTGAAATGTTTCTTCTTGGAGTGAGGAGGGAGTCTCATAAGACTTGATGCTAAGGATTTACAAAGCCCAGGAAGCTCATGAAAATTGTAAGGTCGATAAGGCCCTTCCCAAAGGTCATATACACAGTAAGTGATCACTGAGAGAGATTGTTTTTATTGGAACTACTGTAAATTGGCATGGAGCTCAAAGTTTGCAATTTTTGTGAGCTGGGGTGGGCTTTTCAGTGATACAACTGCCTTTCAGTCAACCATATTCTTGCAAGTAACCCGTAGTTCTATAAGTAATCCCAGTGATCTCACTGATTCACTAAACCAGACTGGGGTGGAGCCATTTCTCTATCCGGGATGAATACACATTTGTCCACGTCTCCCTAGGCAAAGTCACACAATACCCCATATATAGTGGCATTAATAATGAACAAACCACAAAGAAGCAAACAAACAAGAAATCATATTACCTGGGTCACAAGCATGGTTCCTAACAGAGCTATGAGGAATTTATTAAAACATGGCCAAAAGAAACCCATTTCATGTTTGTTAAAGAAGATAAACTTATTTCTTTTAAATTCCCACATAACATAGACACTTGAGAGATGTAGATAATTACTTGTGATGCAGACATTAAGAGAGAGAAAAGGAGAGTTGGAAATGTTTAAATGTGAGCTCTTTTCCCAGAAGACTGTAACATCATAGATACCCCCTTCTATGTAACTATAACACTTAATACCCATCACTCACATTTCAGCTATTTTTTGACTCTCATTAAACATTAGAAAGCTATTTGACTCTCCCAATTTCTCTCCCTGGCTAGAGTGCACACTCCCAAAGGGATACAAGGCTACTTAGAAGAGAATAGATAGCCCTTACCTTTTGTGCTTTTTGAGCATTTCTTGGTTGAAAGACAGTTTGGAGAAAGCAGCACTTCTGCATCTATACAGAAAACTATTTGTCCCTATTATGTGGTAATAAGACCACAGAGGACATTTATATTAAATGGATTTGTTTTATAGTAGCTAAAACCACTTCCAGTAAAAATAATAAAAAAACAACAATCTTGTTTTTCCCAGCTCTTACTATTAAGTGTAAAGCATATCAAAGGGGAAATTGAAAAGAGAAACCAATTTGCAGAATAACACCACATGCCAGGTAAGACATAAAAACAAATCATCTGTACTTGTTGGCAGAGGTCTGATTTTTTTCCGTTGCTATTTTTCAGGGATGTTTTTTTCTCAATATGCTATTTTTAAAAGGTTAAATTAAAACATGTTTCCCAGACCTATCTAAGTACTTTTACTTTGATACATGAAAAATGTCAGCATGAACAATGAAATATATTGTATTTTTGTTTTTATAAACAAATTCTAGTAACATAATTGAGGGAATGGGTGAGTTGTAATTAAGCTAATTGAAGCAATTTTTGAGATTAAAAAACAACATTTAAAATGTGCAAGTCAGGATTTTGGTAATTATATTCAAATATTTGTGAAATCAACATCAATTCTAAAACTTTTTCTGCACCCCCAAAACAGGTCAGTGCTCATTAGTAGTCATTCCTTCTCATACCCTTCTCACTCCAGCAATAGATACTTTCTGTCTCTATGTATTTGCTTAACTTTGCCATTAATATGACTGGAATCATACGACATGTGGTCCTTTTTCTGTCTGACTTCTTTCATTTAACGTATGTTTAGGAGCTCAATCATGTCATAGCATCCATCAGTACATCAATCCTTCTTATGGTGGGATAATACAGAGACGCCATATTGTGTGCATCTAGTCCATTAGCTGGTGAGCATTTTAGTTGTTTCTACTTTTTAGCCACTATGAATAGAGCTGTTGTGAATATTCACATACAAGTTTTCATGTGAACCTGCTTTCCATTCTCTTTGGCATATATGTAACAGTGGAATTATAGAATCATACCATAACTATATAGTCACAAACAAAACCAAAAAATCCACAATAAACAGTGTGACTCTAAACATCAAGAACTGCAAGTGCATTTTAGATCAGCATGAATTTCCTACCTTATTCCTGGGAATACAGACACCAACAACCATTACCATGTTTCTACTTCATAAATACTAAATATTGGCCATTAGAACTATTTTCCCAAGCTGTGAGAAAGAACAACTCTTTCCACTTATTTTTCTTTTTGCATAAACTAATAATCACTAGTGGGCTGAAAATTTTTCTTTAAAAGTGAGCAACATATAGGTAATACAAATGTAAATAAATAATTTATGCTATTTTAATACAAAAAAGTTGTTGATATCCAATATAGCAATTTAGTATGTTAAAGCACAGTTCAGATGTACGTTCTTTCAGGAAGACAGTCTTCTCTATGTCAGGAGATTATTTAAGAACAAAATGTTGCAGACAATAGCTCAATAACCTTGTTTTAATTACTATTATATTGTCTGACTTTATTGCTCTTAGGGTAAAAACTACGCCTAAAGAACTTATCATCACTTATAAGGCAGTCATTCCACACAATAAAAGTCAATAGGAACATAATCAAATAAATAAGAAAGATAATCTCTAGAAGATATTTCTGGCTCTGTGGACCATTACTCATACCTTCCAGTATAGATAAACTCAATTTGGTCAGATAATATAGGATAAAAGGACCTTCAAAAACGTCTGTGCCAGAATTACTGGAGCCTAGCAATGGTTGCCTTATACTGCAAACAGAGCTTTGCAGATGTGATTAAGTTATCAACCTTGATGGGGTAAAAATATGTTAGATCACTTAAGTAAGCTCAATGTGATCACATAAGATCTTAGAACAGGAGAATGATTTAGAGCAGAATTTAGACTTGGATAAGTGACTATAGAAGAGAGATTCAACATTGTTGACCTTGAAGGTAAAAGTAGGGACTATGAGTGAAGGAATAGAGTTTCCATAATCCGCTCACATAATTTGGTTTCATGGTGATTGTGGTTATGAAAGTTTGACATCTGGTGGGAGAACAAGATAACGGGTGATTTTTAATTCAACTAAATCCTAGCAGTAACATTCTACATTTAGTAATATCAAAATCAATGTAAATTTTCGCATGGAGTACATTTTAGTCTTTAAAATAAACGTTTGCCCAACTATTGAAACTTTACTAATTTCATATTCACAAAAAGTAATGTGAAAGAATTTTTCTCCAAGTGATGGAGAATACTCCAGACATATTTTGCATAATTTACTGCTTCTATAAGTGTTATTGTGAGAAGAAACATAACAAAGCAACCAAATGCCATTAGTTTCCTTTGTAACACATAAATAATGCATGTCCATATCCCCCCCCTGCATGTCCCAAAGACTATGAACACATTTTCCTTTGAAGATCTTCACATACATATTGTCCACGTCATTTCCGGGAACACACGTGTGCTTTTCATCTCAGTCTTTTAATAATAACAACAAGAATTAAAAACAAAGAAAAGAAAAGAAAATTGGGCTGGAGGGATTGCTTAGTGGTTAAGGCATTTGCCTAAAAAGCCAAAGGACCCAGATTCAATTCCTCAGGACCCACATTAGCAAGATCCACAAGGGGGCACACGTGTCTGGAGTCCATTTGCAGTGGCTGGAGGGCCTGGTACACCCATTCTTTCTCTCTCTCTCCCTCTTTCTCTGTCAACAAATAAATAAATAAAAATAAAAAATATTTTTTTTAAAGAAAATAACATCAAGAGCTGGAGAGATGGCTTAGAAGTTAAGGTGTTTTTCAGTGAAGCCAAAGGACCCAGGTTTGATTCCCCAGGACCCATGTTAGCCAGATGCACAAGGAGGCACATGTGTTTGGAGTTCATTTGCAGTGGCTGGAGGCCCTGTTGAGCCCATTCTCTCTCTCTCTCTCTCTCTCTCTCTCTCTCTCAAATAAATAAGATAAAATATTAAAAAGAAAGATTCCAACTAATGAAGCTAACCAATTTGAATAATCGCTTCATGCCAGACTATGTAAATGCTTCATGGTAAGAATCTCATTTAATCTGTACAACAACTGGTGGGAAGAACATCATTAATATCTAGATGAACCAATAGAGGCACAGAGTTTACATATTTTGCCCAAGTTGGATTCAGGGTCCTTTGTACATGCTAACATGGGGGTCATCAACTGGGGATGATTTTGCCTTTCATGGGACACTTTAAAATATTTGGAATTATTTTTAGTTCTAACAACTAAGAGGAGAAGTGTCATTTACACTGGCCAAGTTGTGGACAGGGATTATGGGAAATATCCTACAATGCAAAGGACACCCCGTCACAATAATCTCATCCTAAATGCTAGTAGTTCCAAGGTTAGGGAAAATTATGGTAGCTTCATGCCTCTCAAAGATAGGGTGTTTTTAATGATCCATTATTGTTTAGACATGTGATTCTCACTTTCAATAGCTCTTTCTCTATCCAGGAAGTGAGGTCATTTCCATCTGGGTTAGAGTATAAGAGCTTCTAACCCATATTCTTGTATTAATTTAGTCAAAAGTTTAAACTAGCAGTCTCAACCTATTCCCTGACATTCTGGCATATTGGGTAACTTTATCTTTTGTCCTTCAGGTCACTCAAAAAAAAAACACTACTTTAGCATTGCTTTGCACTTCAGAAGATATGCCAATAGCACCTAGGTCACAAATAATACCAATTTCAAATGGACATGGTCATAAGGGGTTGCTTGGGCTTAAACTGAAGGCATTTTTAGGGAGCAGTTCATTCTATTGTTCTTCCTCTGGATGTAATTGTGACAGGATTTCACTATGGCACTGGCCTGGCACTCATGATTCTCCTGCATCAGTCTCCCTGGTGCTAGGATTATTGGTATGCACTATTCTATGCATCACCACCCCTGGCCCACTGATTCTAAGAATTCAAGATTTAGAAATAAGTATATAATGTGCCAGATACTTTCACAAAGGCAGAAACCTCAACTAAATTCCTAAAAGTAATTTAAAAAATTCTACACTAGGTTGGGCATGATGGTGCACACTTCCATTCCCAGTACTTAAAAGGCATAGCCAAGAGGATCACAAGTTTGAAACCAGCATGGGATACCTAGTGAAATATTGTCTCAAAAAAAGAACATGAAAAGCAACAGCAATAGGTGCATTCACTTACCACAAGATGTATGCCAGAATATCCTCAGCAGCATTATTCACAATAAACCCCAACTGTAAACTATTCAAACGCCCATCAAAGTATAATGGATAAATTGTGGTTTATCCACATAATGGAAAACTACATGGCAATGAGAATGAAGAAAACAAACTTCAACCACCTAAACCAATGTAAATGAATCCCACAGATATCACATTGACACAGCAGAGACCATATGGTTATGACCTCATTAATTCAAAATACAGAAATAAGCAAAAAAAAAAAATGATCAGCATGAAAAGATAGAACAGGGGTTACCTTTGGGAAGAAGTGACTAGAAGGAGTCCAAGTGAGGCATCTTAGGTACATTTTTCATCAGGTAAAGGTGTGTCCAATTTGTATAAATCATTAAGCTATACACTTATGAAATGTGTATATTTGTATATAGACATATTATATATACATATACACATATATATTACTAATACATTTCATAAGTAACTGTTTTAATTATGAATAAAGAAACATTTACAACCTAAGTGTCTACCAATGAGAAGTTGGTTAAGTAAAATACAGGATATCTATTCAGTGTAATTGTTTAATCATGAAGGAAAATGAAGTAGCTCTTTATAAACTTGAAGAGATGTCTACTATACATAAACATAATGACACTGCAGCACACTAAAAATATCACAAAATTTCTCAGAATGATCAGGGATTATATATATTTTTAAATTTGATAATTTAATTAAGTTTTAGAAATAAAGAAATAGAGAGAGAGAGGGTAGGAGAGAGAATAGGTGCATCATTGTCTCTAGTCACTGCAAACAAACTCCAGATGCATGCACCACTGTGTGTATCTGGCTTTATGTGGGTACTGGTGAATTGAGTGTGGGTCCTGTAGCTATCTCTCCAGCCCTGGGATTATATTCTTAAATGCTTAATAGTGGCTATCACTTTAGGATCTGATTTTTAGGGACTATGACATTTGTCGCATACACTTAAATATTTTTGAGATTTATTTATGAACATGTATCATTTTTTATATGAAAAAAAAGACATACAGCAAATTAAGATAAAAAAAGGTTTACTATTCTCTCATGTATTAATATTTGGGGTTTTGATGGATGGAGAAATGGTAGTGGAATAAACATAGTTCCTTTCCTTCAGGATTGCTAACTGAACTCAGTGATGAAGGTCACATTGGTTTATTGTTGGCAATCTGAACAATTGATTCAAATTTGTACTTGTTTGCTCCACATTCAAATCTATTTGTGGTGTGGCCACCACAAACAGGATTCTTGGCCACACAGAGAATATATCTACAAACTGACAAAACAACTAAATTTGTTTGATTAAATGAACAAAACCATATACTCAGAGGAAGGAAAATCAAAACAGCTACACCCAAAGTAACCCACTCAGATGGGTGGTTCACAAATGCACTGGTTCATTGGATCAACATGTTAGCAGCCTCATGTGGACTCTGAGAAACCCAGATTGAAATGAAATACTTGTGAATAAACCAAGAGGGCATCCAAAGCGCATTTTGCCCACCATCAGCAAATGCTTCCTGAGTGTCCATTGTGGATTTTCCAATGTGCTAAAGTTCTGTAAGTATGATACTACATTCATAATCATCAATGGCACTGTGATGAATGTTCTTAATTTCACCCATGAAAATGAATAAAAATTCACCTAGAAAACAATATATGAATTATTTGGATTCTTCCCAAAATAAGTGATTTCCAACTTGTCTCAGGTACTATTGGTCCTGTGCTTTTCAGATTTAAAAATCCATTAGGAATTCTAGGAATTTTGTTTAAAAACAGAAGATGGCCCTATCCCTAGAGCTTTGGATTTATTACTGGTGGGCAGGACCCAATAATATGCATTTGCATTTCTAACAGGTTTCAAGGTAATGATGATGCCACTTATCTAGGGTCTACATATTTTTTTTTGAGGTAGGGTCTCACTCTGGCCCAGGCTGACTTGGAATTCACTATGGAGTCTCAGGATGGCCTCAAACTCATGGCAATCCTCCTACCTCTGCCTCCTAAGTGCTGGGATTAAAGGCGTGTGCCACCATGCCCTGCTAGGGTCGACACTTTTTAAGACAACACTAATAAATGTGTTAAAAGAAAAAGAAATGACACATATTAGTAAAGTAAGACTAATTACAGCTTCATCTTCATAACTGACATTTTACCAACAGGTGAGTTACCTATTCTATTCTGTTCTGTATGTACTCCTTCCTTGTAAAGAATGCAACAGAGACCCAGGGCTTGAAGCAACACTTGAAAAATTCGGTAAATCAATAAAGGTATCTCCACAAAACCTTAAAGGACCTTTTGTATGCATTAAGTTCTCTTCATAGTCTTCCATACAGCACAATAGCACACATAGCTATGGGTGTTGACAATCTCCTCATGTTTGAGATAGAGAAACTGGGTACTTGGAGTCGACTTGAGCAAGATTTTTTCAATCTCAACACTACAGACCATTAAAGTTGGATCATTCTTTATTTGGGTGCTGCCCTGTACATTATTGGATAAATAATAGCAACTCTGACCTCTATCCACTAGATGCCAGTAGCATTCCTATATTCCAATTGTGTCAATCGAGAACTACCAGGTGCCCCTTGAAGGGTACAATGTCCAATTGAAGGTGGTGTGATTCTTGTGCACATTAATAAGAAGGGCAATATTAGGGCCTAAGTCCATCCTTAGGATCATGAAAGAAAAAAAAAGTGGAGAGAAAAGGAAAGGAGAAAGAAAGGAAAACTAATAAAAAAGAAAATTATTACTTTGAAAAAAAAAGATGGGGAAAGAGGTCATTGTGTCTCATGATACCTGTGAAAGCCAAATGGAAGATTGCTACATGGGTGCCTGATAATTTCAAGATGATTTCTATGGAGCTGTGACTTCCGAGCTGCTGAATATACAAACAGGTCCACAGATCTTCCCAGATGGACCACCACACATTTTTTTTCCATTTTTTTTTCTCACCCACCCAACTTTGTGGCTGATCTGTGAGACCCAAACTCCTTCAGATTCTCTATATATTCCACATCCTAAATTTCAGGGTATGAGAATAGGTAAAGAAGAAAATCTTATCAATATGTGCATTTAAAGTTTTGAAAACTTGTTTTTCAAAAAATACATTTAAGTCTGCTCGAGTTTAAGGAAGTCAGCAATATCCCTGATATAAACAAATGGTAAAAGCAACATTCCGTGATTGCTCTAGTTAGTTCATGATAAATAAGAAAATTTCCAATTTATATTTACACAGAAGCCACTGTGCAATGACAGCCTAGTCATAAACACAATCCAGGTTTAAGGAAAGAAAACTTCAGAATGACAGCACTGCTATACACAGGGCATCAAGTCTGAGAATCGAGGCTACACACAATAAGCTAGGTTAAGAACCCTAAAACTGAGAGCAAGTACATGCTACTTATTTCCTCAATAAATTTATGATTTATACTTTGAGAAGAGGAGATCCAAAAAATAAAACCCACAAAGGGAGCTTAAGAGATGGTTCAGTGGTTAAGGTGCTTGCCTGCAAAGCCTAACAACCCAGGTTTGATTCCTCAGTACCCATGTAAAGCCAGATGCACAAAGCGGTACAAAGTAGAGTTCATGTGCAGAAGCTAGAGGCTCGGATGTGCCCATGTTCTCTCTCTGTGTGTCTGTATCAGTTATTTCTGTCTGCTTGAAAATAAATTAAAAAATATGTTTTTAGAAATGCGTGACAACAAGAAGACAAAAAGCGAGACTGGTCTAACATGCCCAAGATCATGGAGTTCATTTGTAGTGGCTGAGGGCCCTGGAATGCCCATTTTCTCTACGATCTCTCCCTGCTTACAAATAAAGATATTTAAAAACACACACACACACACACACACACACACACAAAAGGCACACAGGCATACTTTTATCTAATTTACTTATTTTTATTTATTTATTTATAAGTGGTTTACCAGGGGAAATTAAAGCCTCCTTTTTTCACGTTTAGCTGAACAAAAGTAAAAGAAGTCATGTCTAAACACTGCGTTTCTGAAATTTTCATATTTCTAAGGCCCATATGCTTCTGTTCTTTCCTGAGACAAAGATATATATGCAGGATAGTATTAAACTGTGATTTCCCACTTGCTTTCATTAACCGTGGTATAAATCAAATCCTATGTTTTGTTTTGCTATTCACTGAATGTTTAGGAGACTGCAGAGTAATTTTAGACTTAACCTAAATAAAACTTGAGAGTCATGAATACATTCTTATAGTGGCAACAGAAAAATTCTAATACAAGTTCAGACACTTTGTATAATTGACACAATAGTTCCCATCTGTTATAATGATGATAAAGATCAGTAGCACTTGACTTTATTTTTTGTGCTTGTGACTGTAACGTATGTGTGTGTGTTTGTGTGTGTATTTGTGTGTTGTGTGCATGTGTATGTGCCCATGTGGCTCTTGTTGTGCTCATGTGCAGAGTGCTGTGCTAGCCTAAGTTGCCTTGAATGGAATGTCGTGTGTCCCATCCATTGCTCTCCTTCCTCTTCTTTCACTCTTTTTTGAGCCAGAGTGTCTTACTGATTCTGAAGCTTGCAATCCCCTTATCCCCAGCAAGATCCAGCCATTCCTTGATATTTGCTGCCCTTTAGGACTGGGGTTACAGATGCCTGTGGCCTTGCCTAACTGTTTATGTGGGACCTGAGGATCAAATTCTAGTAGTCTGTGGCCTCATTAGGCCCTCATTTAGGGAGTGTTCTTAATCACTCAGCCATCTCTCCAGGCCATGCACTACTTGTTTTAAATTTTTAGGTAGCAATTACTGTATCCTTTCAGTAAGCTGAAAAATGAGTGATTTTTTTCTCCAGGAATTTTTGTTTATTTTTACTTATTTGAGAGCAAGAGAGAGAGAGAGAGAGAGAGAGAGAGAGAGAGAGAGAGAGAGAGAGAGAGAGAGAGAGAGAGAGGAGAGAGAGAGAGAGAAGCAGAGAGAGAGAGAGAGAGAATGGGCGCTCCAGGGCCTCCAGCCACTGCAAACCGAACTCCAGATGCATGTGTCCCCTTGTGCATCTGGCTAACGTGGGGCCTGGAGAATCGAGCCTCGAACTGGGGTCCTCAGGCTGCACAGGCAAGCGCCTAACCACTAAGCAATCTTTCCAGCCTGTTCTTTCCCTTTTTATCTCTCTACATTTTTTATGAATGAAGTCAGAGTTTTATAACTTAGGGTTGAAAGAGTGGAGTTTCAGGGACTGAGACAGATCTCAGTAACAACATGCTGGATATAGGGTGCCATCAAATAGTACAACCCTCCAACCAGATCAGTTATTTCCTTGGGTCATACACTGATGATTCTATTTTTTGTAGGGTCTCACTCTAGCCCAGGTTAACCTGGAGTTCACTCTGTAGTCTCAGGCTGGCCTTGAACTCATAGTGATACTTCTAAGGCTGTCTACCAAGTAGCGGGATTAAAGACGTGTGCTACCACACCCAGCTAGACATATGATTATTAGCTGAGGTAAATTTGTCCTGTCTGTAGAAACTTTTAGTTTTTTTCATAGTTTTGTGTGGTGGGTTATTACTGGCATCTTGAGAGAAGAGAGCAGGGATGCTATTCAACATTCACAGAAAAGAATTTGATAACCCCAAGTTGCTAAAAGTGTTAGAGGTTCACAGAGATCTGTTTTCTCATCCACATGTTGTATGGATTCCATATGAAATACCCAGAACAGGAAAATTTACAGAGACAGAAAGTGAATGGTAGCTTCCTGGGGCTTGTAAGTGGACGCAACCAGGTAGTGATTACTAATGGCTAGGGATTTATTTTCAGGTAATAAAAATATTCCAGAATTGGATTATGTTATTGCTTAGAACCTTTGCAATAATGCTAAGAATATAATGAAAAACAAGTCAATAGTACATTCTTACTCACACTTCCTAGCATGTGAATTATATATCAACATAGTTATTAAAATGATTTTCATAGACTTTTCATCAGTTTTTATTTCTTACCAAACAATAATTTGCCACAGCATTTTTCAATAGCTTTAGATATCCATGGACAATAATCTTTGGAAGTATATTTCTATATGCAACCCTATATTTTATTTAAAAAAATTAATCTACATTTGTTGCAGTAAGGTTCACATTGCTGGTAGAAATCATCCAACCAAGAGCAGCTTATGGGCAAAAAAGAGGTTTTTTTTTTTTTTTTTTTTTTTTTTGGTTTACAGGGTGAGGGAGAAGTTCCATGATGGCAAGGGAAACAATGGCAAATGGCATGAGCAGAGGGTGGACATCACCCCCTGGCCCACATAAGGCAGACAACAGGAATAGGAGATTGTGCTCAACACTAGCATGGGGACACTGGCTAGACCACCCATAAGTCCACGTCCCACAATACACTGCCTCCAGGAGGCGTTAATCCCCAAATCTCCATCAGCTGGGAACCTAGCGTTTAGAACAATTAAGTTTATGGAGGACAACTGAATCAAACCACCACAACATTCTTTAAGTTTTACATTCATCAGTATCTAGCTGTTGCCACCATGCTATATAATATCATTTGTTCTGAAGACTTGATATACATTTCACACATTTACAAGCAAGTGGACCAAGGGTGCCTGGGACAAGGTATGAGCTCAGGGTTCTTGCCTCAGCTCTGTGAGCTCATGTGAGGATAGACAGTTCATTTAACCACTTCTTTTGAAAACAGGGTCTCATTGGCTGGGAGCTCACTGATTGGGCTAGGTTGGCTAGCCAGTGAGTTTTATGGATCAGCCTGTCTCACCTCCCCAGTTCTGGGATTACAAGTGTGCACCACACCCAGCCAAATTTTTACTTAACTTCTGGGGATTAAACTCAGTTCTTCATGAAGCACTTCACCAACTGAGCTATCTTTCCAGTCCTCAACTTTCCCAGTTTGATAGGAGGCTCAGCTTACAATGAAACTGAAAGAAACAAGGAAGGCAAGAAAAAAAGATGGAGTTTCACCAGTGCCAATGAGGCATAACTCAAGCTCTCTTCCCCTGCAACCATCCACACCACCATGTTTTTATCTAAAACACCTTCTGCTACACAGCTCTATTACTGCATGCCAAAGCACACTTCATCCTTTCCCATTCACGTATCTCCTGTACTCTGAAGGGATTCTATGTCTCTCAGAATCACTTCCATACCAAAACCCAGACATCATTCCACCTTTTCCCAAAGCCTTTGTCCCATGCTAAAACATGACAATTATTTTAGACAATTAATTCTTCATTTTCACATCTTCAATTTCATGTCTTACTACACTCTCCACATCACACAACACCTGAAGTATTGACTTCCAGCCTGTCCATCAACAAATTACAGTGATGTCTTTGTGCTGGTCCCAGAGACCTAGCAAACCCTTCTCCTCCAAATGTTTGTCCAAAATCAACCACCCAAAACATAGCACATCATTTTAAAATTATTTTTATCAGAGAGAGAGAGAGAGAAGTGGTGCACCAGGGCCTCCAGCCACTTTAATTGATCTTCAGATGTATGCACCATCTTGCATGCAAGTGTGTGACCTTGAACATTTGCATCACACTGTGTATCTAGCTTACATGGGACCTGGGAAGTTGAACATGAGTCATTAGTTTTTGCAGGTAAGTGCCTTAACTACTAAGCCCAGCAATTTTTTTTTTCCAAGATAGGGTTTCACTCTAGCTCAGGTTGTAATGGAATTCACTAAGTAGTCTCAGGGTGGCCTCGAACTATCAGAAATCCTCCTACCTCTGCCTCCCAAGTGCTAGAATTAAAGGCGTGTGCCACAACACCTGGCCCATCACAGTATTTTTGATCCCCCTCCACCAGCTCTGCTTTACCCTTTCTTATAGGACTGCTCCTTTTCAAACAGATTTGTTTTATCTACTGTTAATAGTTTCTTTCTTTTTAAAAATAATTTATATTTTAGTTATTTGAGAGAGAAAGAGGCAGATAGAGAATAGGCCCTCTAGCCACTGCAAACAAACTCCAGAAACATGCACTACCTTATCCATCATCTATCTTACACCAGTACTGGGGAGGGCAGTTGAACCTGGGTCCATAGTCTTCACAGCAAGCATGTTAACTGCAAAGCCATCTCTCCAGTCCCATAGTTACTTTCTATGAGTGTGAGGAGGGATATTTTTTTTCTTATGAACACTGATGTAGTCTATCAACACAGAACATTCCTGACATAGAAAAGGTGATTACTAAATATTTAAACATGTAAATTGCTTAGAACAGAGGATGAAACCTAATGTTAGTTTCCTCATTACTATGGCTGTCATCATTATCAACATTATTATCATGGGATGAATCTTACTATTAGAATGCACAACAGCATTGTATAACTATGTATATATACCAGGATTCCTGGGGGTGTCAAACCATTACAGATATTATTTAGATATAAGCATAGTCATATATCTTCTTAAAAATATATCACAACATTTGCCAATCTAAAGCATACAATTGAGTGGCTTTTATGGCCTCAAAGTTGCATAACCATTACTTTTAGTTAATTCAAGAATGTTTTTTTCACCCCCAAAGAAACTCTATGCCCATAAATAGTCACATCTTAACCTCCCTTCATCAGATCCCTGGAAACAATGAATGATTGTATTGATTTGCTATTCTGGGTATCTTCCACAAACAGAATTACCTAATATATGGTATTTCATGTCTGTCTTCTTTTGTTCACTATAAAGTTTTCAAGGTACTTCCATATTGTAATGTTTATTAATACTTTATTTCATTTTAGGACTAAATAGTATTCCATAGTATGGATGCCATGCCACTTATCTATATCCTAGGCCTTGGATATTACAAATACTAAATAAATAGCTTTTTTTTTTTAGTTAAGAATTCTGGATATGGAAGCTAAGAAAATCCTCAGTATTTAATGGCACTGCTTGCAAAGTCTGTAGCAGCCCTAGTTAGATTCCCCACTACCCATGGGAAACCAGATGCACAAAGCAGCCTGTGTACCTGGAGTTCATATGCCCATGCTGTTGCTCTCAGTCTCTCTCTGTTTCTGTTTCTCTCTCTCTCTTGATTTTCCTCTCTCACACACAAATAAATATGTAAATACAGAAATGAATAAATATTTTTAAAAATAATTCTTCAGATATATAGAAAATATGCAGAATATTATTGAAATAAACTAAAAAGATGGCTATCACTTGCTAACAGCAAAATGATGAACACAATGTATCAGGTAAAATGGACAATGTCACTTTGATAAATATATGTCTACCTTAGTATTATGCTAGGAGAGTGCTACCAAGCAAACTTACATGTATCTCACAATTTTTCAAGTGGTCATTGTATCTATTTAATTTACTTTCAAGTATAATTTCACTACTAAATGCATTATTAGTAGAATGAAATAAATTCCTGGTCTTCTGGTACAAAAGTATATAATAATATATGATTTTTCTCTCAAAGTACAGGGGAACAATCCTATATATTAAATACATGAGAATGATCATTTCCAACCTTTTGGCTGATGAGTTATTTCATTTGTTCACTGGATTTTCTCTCTTTCCTCCTGCAATTACTAAAATTGTCACTCTAGAACAGGGTGCAGTGCTGTAAGCCTTTAATACTAGCATTTGGATTGTAATGGCAAGTTCCAAGCCAGCTTCAACAGGACAGTAAGACCTTATCTCAAAAAAAGTAATAATAGACATCCCATTTAGTAGGCAAAGTATAACATTAGTGATGTCCCCTTTCTGAGGATTTCTCATTTTCTAGGTTTAATGGCAAGCTCAAAAAGGAGTCTGGTATGGGCCACAGTCAGGCAGGCATGGTGGATCAATGACCCAACTTCACTGTAGCATACCATTTTGCTTTAAAAACTAGTGCTCTGTGTATGGGTGTGGTGGACACCAATAGGAAAGTGCAACTTATTTTTGTGTATTGTGTCTAATAAACAAAAATTCAAAAATGCTTGTTTTTACATTACTGTGTAACCTCTGTTAACATGGATAACATATTTTCATTTCCAACAGTTACCAGTTAATTATAACCCAAACAACATGGCATCCACCTGCATATAATTTCCTTTATTGAAAGTTGCTCCACCAGATATTTAGCAAATGCCTGCAGACCTATGAAATTACAAGTTGCAAGAATTCTTTCTGTGAATGCTTATAATATTAAGAAATTATCTACTTGTCATTTAGAAGGGCACTCACACTTCAAATAATACTTTTTGTTTTGGATTTAATTTTCAACTCTACCAACTCCTCATAAGGAACATCATAAAAACATAGGGTCTTTGCATGATATATCACCATCACTTACCTACCACTCTTGTTGGACATGAATAAGAAATATCATATCACAAACTTCTTGCATCTCTCTCAGATTTATTGCATTCATAGGTTATTTATAAAAATTAAAAATAAAATCTTGGCATCCAGAAATGATTAGGAATAAGTTCCTTAGATAATTACCCTTAATATTTTGGTGAATATCTGCCCAAAAAGAGAGTACCAGGAAGGGAAATAAGGATTTAGAGAAAGGAGGCCTTTCTTAACCATCTTAGCTATTCCAATACTACAACCACATTGCTGCTGGATTGGTCCATAACGAATTCACATTAAACAGCACCAGCACCATTTTCTACATATTCACAATATTAAGGATAACTTATACATGCTCATCAATTATTCATTTAGTAGCCAATTTTTATGAGTGATTTTCTGTTACCAAAGAGCTCCCAAGGATATGTGACATATTTTCCAAAGGTTGCCATGTGACCAAAGTCTAAATATTTACTGGAATCCATACATGATGCTGTGTCTAAATTCTGAATAGGCTCTAATTGTAACTCTATCACAGTTGAAAAAAATTCTAGAGAATGATATTTTTTAAATAAGTAAATGTCTACAGATGAAGGTTTGAAAGGCTACTTCTGGCTCAAGTTACTTAAGAAGACCTATTCTTGAAATCCTTCCAGAGTATTGGACAATCTTAGGGAATACTAAGGTCCTAGAGATGTAGGCATTACAGTTTGTAGTACTGATAAACCTTTATTCCACCGATCAGCCACATATCTCAAAAGCTGCTGAGACCCTGCTCATAGCTAGAGGATGGGACCCCAAAACAAAATAACAACCTCCTAGATGTCCAGATTCAATGTCACAAAACTGGAAGTTTTGAGCATGTCTCAAAGGTGAGGTTCTATGAACATAGAATGCTGCCTTAACTTGTTCCTTCAATCTCAGTTGATGCATACCTCTAGCAAGCTTGGGCTTATGACTTCTCAGAAAACCATAAATTAGAAACAGCAAATTAAAAGAGGAACAGTTGCTAGCATAAGCATCATGGGAACATCAAAATGTGACAGGCTGCACATGAAGAAAAAAGTTTAATTACAAAAAATGAGCAATGAATCCTATTATAATTCAGGAAGGTGTTTGTTTACTTATCATTTCAGAGAACAGCTTTGAGAAATAGTAAGAAATCCACATATCATTTTCCTATTATAAAAAATCGGATACATATGTTTAAAAATATATTTGGGATAAAGTCATAAGTATATATAGACACATTTTGGGGCCCTATCATTGCGTTAGTCTGAAAGATAGTGACATGGAGGAAAAATATTTATGCATAAGATTCATTACAAATAGAAGAAATATTTAACTTCAAAAAACAAGAAGTTGAAGAGGTGGTTTAGTGGATAACACCTGCCACAAAATCATGAGGACCTGAGTTCAGAGCCCAAGCACCCATGGAGAAATACCAGTCATCATGGTACATGCCTGTAATCCCAGGGCTGGGGAAGCAGGGAAAGGAGGATTCCTAGGGCTTGTTGGCTGGCCATCCTAGCCATATGAGTGCACTCTAGGCTAAGTGAGAGCCGTTGCCTCACAAACAAGGTGGAGAATTATTGAAAAAGACATCTGATATCATCCTCTGGTCTCCACACACATGCACATACACATGCTCACATATCTACCCACATGACCATACACTACATACACAAGCATATCACACACACATACACATGCAGAAACAGCAAGAGAAACAAGAATATAAACACTCTGGAAATGTTATGACCTCTAACAAAAATTTGTTGGTCTAGTAAGTTCTATTTTTTTTTTTATATAAAGTCAGATGAAGTAAAATAATTGCTCACAGGAAAAAAAAAATAACAGAAATTGTGCCTTTATCCCAAAAACATTCAATAAGTTTTTTTTTTATTCTTAAGAATATGCATTACTTCTAGATGTTATTGGAGCACATTATGATATGTACCCTACAATGACACAGTATGCACTAATCAAATCAGAGTAATGAGAATTTCTCTGTCCTAATGTTTGTAGCCTTTAAGCTCCTCTCTTGTAGAGGTTCATAAAACATACACTAGGTTAATGTGAAATATAAATATCTCACTATGCTGTGGAACATCAGAATTTATTCCCTCTTTATAACTATTATCTAATCTCCATTACCGCTTCCAACCTTTCCCAGCCTCTAGTAATCACTATTTTACCATCACATTAATTTTTATAGCTTCCACATATGAGAAAGAACAGAGGGCATTTACATTTCTGAACCTAGCATATTTCATTTAACATAATATTCTCCAGTTCCATCCATTTTTGCTTCAAGATTTAATTATTTTTTATGAAACACCATTGTGTAAATATAACACATTTTCTTCATATACTAACCTGTTGGCGAGTTCCTATGCTGATTCTATAATGTAGATAGCCTAAAAAATGCCACAATAAAACAAATGTCTCCTTGACATAGTGATTTCACATTTTTGGATGTATACTCAGGTATGGGACATCTGGGTCATACTACAGATTTCATTTTAGTTTTTTGAGGACCTTCCATTTTGTGTTCCACAGTGGCTAAGTGCTGGGAATTTAATTTCCTACCAAGGGATTTGAGTTTCATTTTCTCTATATTATTTTTCTCTTCCAAGGTAGGGTTTCACCTTCACTCAGGTTGACCTGGAATTCACTGTGTAGTCTCAGGGTGGCCTCGCACTCTCTGTAGTCCTCCTACCTCTGCCTCCCAAGTGCTGGGATAAAAGGCGTGTGCCACCATGCCTGGCTTCCATATTCTTTTTTGTTTCATTATTTATTTATTTTAGGTAGGGTCCTGCTCTATTCCAAGCTGACCTGGAACTCACTATGTATTCTGAAGCTGGCCTATAACTCAGTAATCTTCCTACATGTGCCTCCTAAATGCTGGGATTAGAAGCATGTGCCACCATGCCCAGCTTCTTGACAATCTTTTTAATGCCTTTTTGAGATAGTATTACTATTCACTGATATATCACTGTACTTTTGATTTTTACTTTTCTAGTAGCTAATAATATTGAGAACCTTTTCGTTTACCTGGTAGTGATTTTCTTTTTTTCTTTTTTTTTTTAAATTTAATTTATTAGTTTTCTTTTCAGTAAATACAGGCAGTTTGGTACCATTATTTAGGCTCATCTGTGATCTACCCCCTCCCATTAGACCCTCCTTATTATTGAAAATGGGTCGTGCATTGTGGAGTTAGCCCCCAGTTATTAGTATGATAAATGTCTCTGAAAATCATGACCCAACATGTAACTCTGACATTCTTTCCGCCCCCTCTTCCGCAAGATTTCCCTGAGCCATGTTGGGTTCATTTTTGGTCTGCTTCAGTGCTGAGGTGTTGGGGGCCTCTGAGGCTCTGGCTCTCTGATTTGGTAGGAGTTGATTTTTCTCTGCATTGATCTCCTTCCCCTTTGTGCTGGTATCCAGTTCACAGGAAAACATCACCCTTGCTTATGCCACTATGCATGTGCCACTATGCCCAGCTTCTTGACAATCTTTTTAATGCCTTTTTGAGATAGTATTACTATTCACTGATATATCACTGTACTTTTGATTTTTACTTTTCTAGTAGCTAATAATATTGAGAACCTTTTCGTTTACCTGGTAGTGATTTTCATTTCTGATTTTTGAGAATTATTTTTCAGATAATTTTCCATTTTAATTGGACATAATAATGTTTTAAAATATTTTATTTATTTATGAAAGAAAGAGACAGATAGAGAATGGGTGTGCCAGGGCTTCTAGCCACTTCAAATGAACTCCATATGTATGCATCACCTTTTACATCTGGCTCAGATGGGTACTAGGGAATCAAACCTGGGTACTTAGCCATCACAGGCAAGTGCCTGAACCAGTAAGCCATTTCTCCAGCCCAGTAATTTCTTTTTTCTTTTTCTTTCTTTCTTTCTTTCTTTCTTTCTTTTTTTTTTTTTCGAGGTAGGGTCTAACTCTAGCCCAGGCTGATCTGGAATTCGCTATGTAGTCTTAGGGTGGCCTCGAACTCACAGCGATCCTCCTACCTCTGCCTCCCAAGTGCTGGGATTAAAAGTGTGTCCTTTTTCTTTTTGAGAAAGGTCTCATTCAGTAGTTCAGGCTGTTCTGGAGCTCACTATATATTTTACATTGGCCTTCATTAGTGGTGACATATTTTGGTCTCCTGAGTGCTGGGTTTGTAAGTATTATCTGCCATGCCCAATTGCCAGTTGGACTTGGTAATTTTTAAACTACATAAGTCGTATCAAAATTAGTGAAAGAGTGGCTGTAAAGATATCTTAGTGGTTAAGGCACTTGCCTACAAAGCCTAAGGACAGAGGCTTAATTCCCCAGAACCCATGTAAGCATATAAGGGTATATGCATCTGGAGTTCTTTTGGAGCAGCTAGAGGCCCTGGTGAACCCATTCACATTGTCCCTCTCTCTCATAACTAAGTAAATAAAAATAAAATAGTCTTTTAAGAAATTAGTGAAACAGATTTCAAATAATGATATGAGATCCATGTTTTCATAACCCATGAGAGAGGACTTCCAGTGTAGGAGAAAAAAGAAATATATCATTTTTATGGAACTAGTCATCAAAACCTAATCTCTTGCTGTCCATGGTAAATGAGCAATAGCTCCCTATCTCCAAGGCCAGAAGCACTAATGTCATAATAAGAACGTATCTGTTGATCACTATGACCAGGGATACCACCCTTTCATTCTTTAAATTAAATTTTATTTTACTTATTTATTTGGAGAAAGAAAGAGAGAGAAGAGAGGATGTGCATGCCAGGGCCTCTAGCCACTATAAACAAACTCCAGATGCATGCACCACCTTGTGGCTTATGTGGGTCCTGGGGTATTGAACCTGAGTCCTTAGGCTTTGTAGGCAAATGCCTTAACTGCTAAGCCATCTCTCCAGCCCCAAATCTTTCATTGCTGAAAAGAAACAAAGTGATAAGACAAACTTACTGAAACTGTAAGTCCAAAAGTAGTTTATAAATAACCTTGTTAACAAAAATTAAGCCAAATATAGTGGCACACACTTTTAGTACCAGCACTTATGAGGCTAAGGTAGGAGGGTCACTGTGAGTTCACGGCCAGCCTGAGGCTATATAGTACATTTCAAGTCAGGCTGGGCTATAGTGAGACCTTGCATGTGAAAAAAAAAAAAAAGTAAAATAATTTTTTTTTTTAAAAAAGGTGCTTAGTCACAAGTTTATAGAAGACAACCATGTCCTGAATCCCTTCAGATAGTCCGGTATATGATACCAAATAAAATGGTATAAAAGATTGAAACAGAATAGATGAACTACATTTTCCTTCCTGTCCTTTACAACATTGTTGTATACCTCCATCAATTCTCCTAAAATCTATTTGGTAACTTCCTTTGGAAAGAACCCCATTTGTCTCTGATATATGATATAATGTGATATATACATGTTCATAAATAACTGAAAACTCTTGGAACATTTGGTTTTTAGAACCATATTCTATGTTCATCTTCATGCAAATATTTTACTTGTTACGGCCTTCCTCTTGTTTCTCTTCCATCTTTCTCTTCCTGCCTTTATATGACACTTAGTCATCTTTATTATTTCATTCCCAATCATTTTAGAACTTATTTATTAGCATTCTTCAAAAGTTACCATTTTCCAGGTAATGGAGTGCTCCATAAATACCTTTAAATTTCCCTATGTATGTTTCTCATCTCATTTTAATCCTAATGCTTTTAGATAGGGCTGCACTATTATCTCCATCCTACAAATGACTAAACATTGATTCAGACAAGCTGAGTAACTTGGCAATGTTTCCTGAATCCATGGTGAACCAAGTTAAGACACTTGTGACATAAGTTTTGTGTCTTCACAGTTACTACATGCTATATATTTTTATGGCTATTTTCTCCTTGGTTTTCATTTAGCCAATGTGGAAAATCCACAGTAAAATATATGTATTTGTACCAATCTTATGAACATTGTCCAAGAATTACAGAGATCCAATCATAATAGCAATTGTTGTCAGGTATATTTAGTATTTCTTTTATTGATTTAAGATTGACGGGCAACCAGTAGTTATAAATTTACACCTTATCAGATTAATTTACAGAGGTAAAATACATATACATTCAGCAGCTAAAGCAGAAGTCACTCTTGGAAAATAAATTTATTTGTTTAACACTGTTTAAGCAAGAGGTACTGCTGAAAAGAAGGGGTCAATGCAACTAGAGAGATGGTTAGTAAGATCTGAAAAAGGAAAAGGAATTTTGGTTTGCTGATGTGAGAAAGTGGGGTGGAGAGTTGGCTCAATGGTTAGGGTACTTGCATGCAAAGCCTAAGGACCTAAGTTTGATTCCCCAGAGCCCATGTAAAGCCAGATATACAAGGTGCCACATGCATCTAGACTTCGTTTGCAGCATCTGGAGGCTCTGGGCTCTGGCATGCTATTCTCTCTCTTGCTGCTTGCAAATAAATAAATAAGAGTACTATTCTCTGTGGATTTGGGAATCCAAGGCAATATTCCCCATGATACATGTTGGCATATAAAGATACAAATAGACTTTACAAAGTATTTTATTTAGTTATTTGAGAAAGGAAGAGAAAGAGAAAGAGAGGAAGCATTGGCATGCCAGAGCCTCTTGCCATTACAAATGAACACTAGACACATATGCCATTTTGTGTATCTGGCTTTACATGAGTGCTAGGGTACGGAACCTAGGGCATCAGGCTTTGTGAGCAAGTGCTGTTAACCACTGAGCTATCTCTCTAGGCCCGCAAATAGACTTTTCCACATACTATCTGACTTGTGATATGTCCTTCATTGTCCCTCAGATTATTACTATAAGTGTGGGTGTTGTAATAAATCATGATTAGTTTGGTGGAGTGGGTTTCAGCTACAAGGCAAGAATAAAGGTCTTCATCCTTTTTTTGGAGGATATCAGAGCAGTAGTAATAAGACCTAGGGGACTGCATCTCAATGGAAGCAGAGAAAGGACATTGGTGACTATGAAATTCTGAGCTCTCAGAGATATACTGGGGATAGAGTTGAATTTGAATCCAGGTATCCTGACTTGATAAGCCTGGCGAACCCTAGTGGCCATTATTGCGAGTACACTAGAGAAATGCAACTATCTACAGTTTGTTTGCTTGCTTTAAACTGCAATGGTGTTTGTTAGAATGGAGAAATAGACAATGGCATAGCAGTTTCTTAAAAATAAATTTGAGTATATCAGCATGTGCCGTTAACTAACATGCTGACTTCAAGACAGCCTGATGACTTTTTTTTTTCTCTCTGAAACCTGTGATTGCCTGTAATGAGAGACCACATACACTAATCACAACATACAACCTTATTGCTGATCATAGCATCTTAACAAAATCATGATTCAGGGGTTTTTCTTTCTACTCAACACTTTTTTTTTTTCCTGCAGAAACCTGATTGGCTGTTCTAGATGCCGTGAATGGTATAAATTGGGCTCAGAGTTGGTTGAATCTCACAGTTCAAGTATCCCTGAGTTTCAGAGAGAAAGTCATTCAGGATACATTCAAAGGTATGTGGATTTTATTTATAATTTCTTCTTATTATTGTGCTTATTTATTTCTCTGAATTTCATGTTTAAAATGTATAAATGTATTGCATATTACTAATATTTCTTGTCATCAGCTACTTAGTTATTCAGTTTTACTATAACTAACTTGGAATCTGATCATTTAAATGAATTATTATTCCTTTCTAATACAGTAAAATTTTGTCTTCATTTATTTAAATTTTAGTTCCATGATCCCTACTTCTTTGGAAATGAAATTCCACAACAAAGATAAAAATATTCTCTCAGGCTATGATCTATTTCTTTTAAAGAATTTTATTTAATTCCATCACATGGAATCCTTAACAAAATTATTTTTATTATTAACTCAACCTCCAAAAAAGATTTAGAAGGTGAAAATCTGCAGTGTACTTTGCATAGCCAGCATTACTTCAATTACTTTAATTCCCTTCTTCTATATAATTTATCATGGTGACATAAAACAATGCACATATTTTAGGATGGCCTATTTTGCTTCCTGTGATGGGCCTTATATTTTTAAAATTAATTAGAGTGTGGTGTCAATCGAAAATAAAAGATATACTTGAGTTAATATGGAATATTTTACATAAAATTATTCCAAATTCACTAAGGAAGTATAGAATGTAAGTACTATCTCCTCTCTTTAGTTTAACCACATCTTTTGCTTCACATCTGAAGCTGAAACTGAGAGATAATTGCCTAAAGTTCTATATGTGGTAATATCTGGAACCAAACCCACTGTTTCCTTAATCTTTTTGGGAAAAACTACTTAGTATATTTCTCAAATAAGTAGTCACTGTTTATCACAGTACTGATGTTCAGGAGAGCTGTACCCCTACAAAAGATATTTTTAGTTCTCCTTCTTATGACAGTATAAAAAACTGCACTTTGATGATCTCCCAAACTTTTAGAGTCAACTGTATTCTTTTAAGCATTAATTATAAATAACATTTAGCTTCTATGACTCTACAGAATGTAGAGATAGGTAAAACTCGTAGTAGTGACAACTCATTCATGGCATTCATTACTTGATAACTTCAAATATAATTTAAAAGTCACTATTGTGACTCCAGGGGTAACTATATGGGCTGAGAACTGGAAATCACATGTGAATGAAATCACTCCACACAGAAGAGGCCCATCATTTTCTTAGCAACACATAAATGTAGATTATGCATGTTTTATTGGGCATTAATTATGTCCATGCAGGTGAAGAGATTTTTATAAAGCTGGTGTTGATTTATATTTCAGAACCATCAAGAAATGGGGACCTGGATTTTGTTTGCTTGTCTCCTGGGAGCAGCCTTCGCTATGCCCGTAAGTAAAACACCCTTTGCATAGATTGTGTTCAAATTCACAAGCTTGGAGAGAATAAAATCTGTGCAATGGTGAATTTCAGGGTTCAAAGTAATAGAAGACATGATAACCCAAAATGTGTCTATGCTGAAGAAACCTTTAGGGAGCTTGTTTTATATGGACAAACTAACAAATTTGATTGCCTCTGTCATAGATTGTGACCCAGTACAGCTGAAGTGAGGCCAAAGACTGGGCATTTTAACAAGCACCTCCAGGAGACTGTGTTAAAACATTTAGCTTGTAAATACCATTGCCCATCTCTAGATGGAGGAATCTTTTGAAGGGATCCTTGAATAGTATAAAAATAGTACAGAAACAAAAATCTCTAAAATTCAATTTCTCACAAGTGTCAAGATCTCTTCTTGTCCTCCACATAACACTGTTCTTACCTTTTGGCAAAGGATAATAATTCTGTATTAGGAATATTCTTCTTCAACAACATCTCTGTTTGCAGAGGCCCATCCTTTTGGGGCATCTGAAGAATAGAACCCTTGGCATTGGTGTGGTTCTGAAATCTTGCTTATGCCAAATACAGATTTATATGATTTCTTCCTAACTGTACTAAAAGACCAGGAAAGCTGGCCTACTCTGTAGATTCAGGCACATTAGGGCTGAAAGCTTAGGTCACATACCAGCAATGCTCTTTGGTGGCATAAAGAGTACTTGACTTAACCAGAAGCCAGTAAGCCTGCATACTTGACTCCTCCCTTCTTTCTCACCCAGAAGACTAGGATTCTGTGCTCTGCCTTCCTGAAATCCTGCATTGGGACCATTCCTAGTCCTCTGAGAAATGCTTGCATTACAAATTCAGTTCTTTCTCCACTGCACAGTTAACACCTCCACTTTCAGATGGTTTTCATTAGGACAGCATAGGAAAGGCAGTTTCCTGACTAACACAGTTTACATTCACACAAGGTTAAATACATCTTCTAAAACATGAGCATTTTAATAGTATAGATTTGGCCCTTATTTATATTCATGTCTGAGGAGATCTTCTAGATCATATTCTATTCTCCCCATCTCCCAAACCTTTCCAAGACATTCTAGAATTCCACAAATCAGGCACCAGTCAGTTGGCCCCCACTTTGGAAAGCACTAACAGTTCTGGTTTAGATACTTATTCAGGTTGCTTTATTTGGAACTTTCATTTTTTCCTTCATAAAACACTGACAGAATAATAAAAGTGATTGGCCTTAAACTGCATAAATCCACTCTTCCATTGTCCAGGGGAGGCATTAAGAATGTTTCTATTTTATTGCATACATCTTGTTCTCATATCCAATAATAATACCCACCTAGTTGTTCCATTTGTTATTGTTGATGTGCTATTTGCTTTGCATGCTAATTACTAGTAATCTCTTTGATACTTAAGGACTTATCTAGCTGATTGATAAAGGGACCCTTGGTGACACAATTCTCTTCTTGGTATTCTTAAATTGTGTAACAGAAACATACCTCTCTTTCCAACATAGAGGAACTTTCATCAACAATTAAACTGGTGGGTTGGAAAGGGTAGGATTCCTTGCAAATATTGTGTAGATGAGGTTGCCAAAGATCACTGGAGGACAAATGTATGCTGGCTTCTTCCAGGTCTCTATGAACCCTAGGAAAGGAATAAGGCTGTTTGGGAGCTCTTTAAAATAAGAAGTCCCCTCCTATAAAGCATGCATGCTCAGATTAAGTGTATACATCAAATGTATTCTGTGCTATGTATACATTTAAAATAAAATAACTTTAGTGTCCCTTAATATGAACAATTGAATATTGACTTAATCTCTTCTTTTCTCTCTTGTCCCTTTCTCTCTCCATCCCTTGTTCTTTCTATTGCCTTCCCTCCATTTTTATAATAGCTACCACCTCATCCTGGGCACCCTGGTTACATCAACTTCAGCTATGAGGTAATTTTTCTATTTGCTAATTTTGACTGTTGTTTAAGTTTTAAAATTCCCTGAGATCTATCAAGAGTGGTGTATTGATTCAAGATTTTACTCAAATGGTCATACTTTTTTCAGTTCCCACCATCGGCTTTAAGGCCTGACAGATGGCCTCAAGCCTGCAGTGTTCTATCACCATCCTACCTAGACACTCTGACTCAATTTGTCCTCTTAAACATAGCCATAAATGTATCCACTGCAAACTACTACTCAGGAAGACTCCAAGGTAGGGCAGAAAGTGAAGTTGGCTTGAACAGTCTTGTTCTACTGCAGCCTATAATATGAGGAGTAGGTAAGATGTTAAGATACTTTCTAGCATGGATATTGTTGAATTAAATACATTCACACTCAATGTGTGTCTCTCATTGGCTTTCCTGAAAGAACGATGAAAAGTGATTTACAAAAGACTGCAGAGTGATTGAAACCATAAGTGTTCTGGAAATTGGGTTGAAGGTTCTCAACCTCATGTTAAGTACATCAACTTGGGAAAATAATTTTGTTGTTCTGGAACTTTTATTTCCTCCTTTAGAGAAGGAAAGACATTATAATCACATTGCAGGAGTAACATCATTAATAGACATGAAAATTTCTAGGTCACTCATAACTTGAGCATGGTTAACAGTTTTTGGTTGTGTTGGTTGATATACTGCTATATGAGGAAGCTAATCAAATAGAACAGTCAAGAAAGGGATCCAACTGTTTACTTCTTTCACAGGTTCTGATAACAATTTGTGAGTCTGTTTATTACTAAAAACTGAAGAAAATGTTTCTAAAAATTTGATGTGAATTTTACTGTTATATCTTAAAAGGATGACATATTTGACCAGTAAATCTGTGTCTTGAGGATCAGGGACAGTATTTCTACCTCTTTTTCCCCATTGTGATATCAAACAAAAACAATAAATTAATGTTACATCACATTATTATGTCATAAATTGTAAATTGTATGTGTTGCTCTTGCAATGAAGAGCAGCGACTGTGGAACGAAACAGAATCACTACTTTTATAACCTCTGTCCAATAAATGAAACCTCTTTGAGTCATCATGATCTTATCTGTAAGAAGTTATGGTGATGATACTTGCCTCAGATCATGTGAGAAACATGGAAAGTGTATGTGGTGGATGTAACACAGTACCTGACACATAGGAAACACCCAACAAATGTTTACCCTCTTCTTTCTTTTGTAGAAGTCACATTCTCAGGCTATCAATACTGACAGGACTGCATTAGTGAGTCTACATTTCATACTGCATTAGTGAGTTTAGTATTTAGTTTATAGGAAACTAAATTAAATCAAATGCATTCTAATGTCTCTTTCTCTTAAGGTGCTTACCCCTTTGAAGTGGTACCAGAGCATGATAAGGCAGCCGGTATGTAATTTATTTTTTTTCTTCATTCCCTTAAGATATTAGGCATGCATTTAAATTCCCTTATTAAATGAACGATCATGTCTACTCCACCTACAGACACTAATGGGAATTTTAGTTCGTAAAAGGTCATATCTGTGTACACAGTTAGAAATTCTTGAAAGAGAAATATGACTAAAATATCCATATGGTCATAATAACAAACACTGCTGCTACTTCTCCAGTTGAAAGTCAACTGACCCAATGGTAAACCTGACTCTCTGTTTCTCACCAGTATCCTTCCTATGGTTACGAACCCATGGGTGGATGGCTGCACCACCAAATCATCCCTGTGCTGTCTCAACAGCATCCCCCGAGTCACACCCTTCAGCCTCATCACCACATTCCAGTGGTGCCAGCTCAGCAGCCCGTGGCCCCCCAGCAACCAATGATGCCAGTTCCTGGCCACCACTCCATGACTCCAACCCAACACCATCAGCCAAACCTCCCTCCACCCGCCCAGCAGCCCTTCCAGCAGCCTTTCCAGCCTCAGCCTATTCAACCCCAGCCTCACCAGCCCATGCAGCCTCACCAGCCCATGCAGCCTCACCAGCCCATGCAGCCTCACCAGCCCATGCAGCCTCACCAGCCCATGCAGCCCCAGCAACCTCTGCACCCCATGCAGCCCCTGCCACCACAGCCACCTCTGCCTCCAATGTTCCCCATGCAGCCCCTGCCCCCCATTCTTCCTGATCTGCCTCTGGAAGCTTGGCCAGCAACAGACAAGACCAAGCGGGAAGAAGTGGTGAGTATACCTTGAAACCACTAAGAGACAAATCCTTGGAAAATAGTATAGCAAAGCAGGCCCCACAGTTCTAAGTTCACAGCCAACCCAGAGCTTAGAGTTGCAGGCACTACAGGTCTGTGATTCTGTTAGTGCAAGCCTATATTGTAATTTAGCATAGCAAATGAATTTGTTTCCATTGATGGTAATTAGCACCACAGGTTTTATGGTGAATAAATGTTACAGAAATGCACCAATTTTAAGAATAACAGTAAAAGAACATACCTGTTTTTATATTTCAATGTATTGATGAGCCCAGATAGGCCAAACTTTCAGAGAGAACAGAAAAGGAGTAATTTTTGAGGGGGGGGTGAATATTTGACCAACTTCCAAGGGAAGATGGGAAATCTCTCTAAAAACCTACATAAAAATTGCATGTCTAAAGTGAAGTTGCTTAGATTGCTATACATTGATAGATTCCTTGTGCAGCAATGGGACTATATAGATTGTTACTGAGCAAGAAGTTGTCACAATTTGACATCAAATGTTTTTGCATTATAGGAAGCTCTTACAAATAAATGACAATGGTCAATCAATGACTCTTATAAAAATGATTCCAATTTATAAATAGTATTAGTGGGTTACTACTAAGAAGCAAAGATATGTGAACTAGAAATGACCTAGATAGGGATTCAGGACATCGGAGTTCCAATACTGGAATTTCCCTCAAAGAGGAGGTGGAAGTATACAAGTTGTTTCCATTTTATCCATATTCTCCTTTCTTTAAAATGGGAGGAAGTGACAAATACAGATAATTTTAAACTCTAAGTATAAATGCCAGTTTCCAGGTATTAATGACAGTTTAATTACAATTAAATTTTTAATATATGTTATACATATGTTATACATTTGTGAGCCTATTTATGGAGATGATACAGAAGTTTGGGAAACAGTTTTCATAGCAAATGTGTTTGTTAATTTATTAAACAATTAATATCCTGGATTTAATAAAGCATGTATACCTTGCCAAAGCTATTTTGACAGGTAGTTTGAAAGTTTTAAAACTCTGTATCATCCTCTTTAAAATGAAAATATAAATATTGATCTCTTAGAGCTGCTTTATTGGAAAATGAAAAGTAGCATTTGCTACAATATTGTTGATTAAGTCTTAGGTGTTCTGAATTAGGAGTGTCCTATCTAATGATGAGATTAGAAACAAAACTTCAGAAATTATAGTATTGAACTCAATTGCTCCATATTGTTTTGACAAAACTGAAGCCATACTTACTAATGTAAGTGATATTCAATAGGAATATTTGTCAATTATTTTAATTGTGCCTTTTGGTATTTGTTTTTCAGGACTAAAAATATCAGAGAATGAGAGAACTGAAGTGGAGACTTCGGTTGTTCTTAGGAATAACACAAGAATACAATGATTTGTGCCTACAATCATTTTACTTAGCAAATTCTGTAACTAAAAATAAGTATCATTAGCAGAAAATAAAATGTTTTAAAAAAATCATTCATGTCTTTGTGTTGAATTAAATTTGAATTTTCCTGTCACCCAAAAGAAGAACTTATAAATAAATATATATGAATATGGTAGGAACTGTTTGCTTGCTCCTACAAAATAACCACCTGGCAAGCACATCAGGACTGTATCTTTTAGGGAAACTTTATATTATCCTAATTCTTTTTTTTAAGAATATGGAAGGTTGTACATCATTAATAATACCTTAGAAAGTAAAAAAAAAAAAAAAAAAAAGAACATAGTCACTGTACCTAACTCAAATGAAAGGAAGTTTAAAGGAAAAATTCTTTACATTAACAAGATAAACTCTTACGGCTGGAGAGATGGCTTACCGGTTAAGTGCTTGCCTGTGAAGCCTTAGGACCCCATTTCGAGGCTCGGTTCCCCAGGTCCCATGTTAGCCAGATGCACAAGGGGGCGCATGCGTCTGGAGTTCGTTTGCAGAGGCTGGAAGCCCTGGCACGCCCATTCTCTCTCTCTCCCTCTATCTGTCTTTCTCTCTGTGTCAGTCGCTCTCAAATAAATAAATTAATTAATTTAAAAAAAGATAAACTTTTAAGAAATGTTTATGATACAAACCAAATTAGGACTTGAAACTCTAGCTTTATGCTTCACATCACATAAGTAATCAGAATCTGGTCTTTTGATCTGATTCTACAGAAAAATATTTTCACTAAAATTATGTGAGAAGTGTAGTAATGCAGTGCATTTAAAATGATTGAACTAATTACTTTCCCTAAAGGAAATTTTTAGAATTGAGCTTCAAAGAGAGAATTGCACTGATTTTATATACATGCCATTTCCTTCACTTCATAATCTTTAAGATGATAAATTGTACTGTATAGTCTTAACAATGTTAACAGATGCAGAAACTAAACTCAAAACAAGTCTTCATATTTCCCCTTACACCTATGCAAAACTGTAAAGAGCAGGGTTTATGTTGCACAGTACCCACAGTAACTAGATTCCAGTACCTTTATGATTAATGCCTCTTAATCATTTTCTGGAATGAATAAGCATAAGTTTACTGGAGAGTGTCAAAATTGTTAATATTCAAACAGAATAGTTGATATTAAAGAATTGAAATGAAATGAGAAAGGTAAAAACACTGATTCAATTGGCATAGACTAATTTTAATCAAGTGAGTCAATATTTATCAAGTGCTCTCTAGACAAAATATCCTACTATTCCATGCTCTTGTGAAACCAGTAAGTTCCCATATTTAAGGAATCTAGCATCTACCAAGGGCATACAAGAGCTCACCAACAATGTCACCAATGTTACCAGGAAGGCCAAGTGACACTTAGGCCCGAACCAAGGTACAGTCACTGCAGCCATCATTAGTTAGTTATCCATCAGCTTTCCTCAACACTCCTTCCTTGCTGGCAGATTAGGAATGTATCCCAGCATCCACTTGGACTTCCACCCACTCAGGAAAAATGAGATCCTCTTGTGCCCAAGGTAGTAAAGTTCCACTCATTCACACCCACTATGGTATAAGTTGCCATAGCTCTAGTTCTCTTACCTATGAATAGTTGAGGTAGGTTGTGGTGGACTATAGAATGAGGATAAAGGCAAGTCTTCTGAAAGAGGAAGAATTTCTAGAGACATATGGATAAATGTTTGGAAAAATGCTATCCTATCTCTTGACCTGCTTGAGGTTGTGGTACTTGGAGATTCATCTTCTATCTTCGGGATCTTAATGTCATCATTGTGTCATGGAATTTAGCAACTTTGGGGCCACCTATAGCTCCGTTGGGGCATGAGTTGCAGACCCAAACAGTATTAATACCTTTTATTAAAATTAAGTAGAAATTTTTAAGGACACACCATGTGTTGGTACCAGCATTCCCCTCCTCCCTGTCCCCATTCCTTTTTGTAAGCTTAGTTAAACAGATGAATCTTTTACCTCTCCACGACATTAATCTATAACATGAGGACAATAATGCATGTTTTAGAGCATGGGAGAAAATATTTAAAAAATGTGTGCGGTGTTTAGTTAGTTAGTAAAACAGGACCCATCATAAGAGCATTATACCCACATTTAGGTATTTACTTTAGTAGAAATTACAGTCTTGGGCTACCAGTAATGGCAGGACAGTTTTAGTGAGCCTACATTTCATACGGCATTAGTGAGTTGATATGATGGATGAAACAGACAAATAAAACACATTCAAATATCTCTTCCTCTTAAGGCTTTTACTCCTTTGAAGTAGACCCAGACCATGATAAAGCAGCCCAAATGTAAATATATTGTTCTTTTTTGTGGTTTATTTTTTTTAATTTTTATTTATTTATTTATTTATTTATTTATTTATTTATTTATTTATTTGAGAGAGACAGACACAGAGAGAAAGACAGATAGAGAGAGAGAGAGAATGGGCACGCCAGGGCTTCCAGCCTCTGCAAACGAACTCCAGATGCGTGCGCCCCCTTGTGCATCTGGCTAACGTGGGACCTGGGGAACCGAGCCTCGAACCGGGGTCCTTAGGCTTCACAGGCAAGCGCTTAACCGCTAAGCCATCTCTCCAGCCCAATATATTGTTCTTTTTTTTCCCCCATAAGATAATAGAAATTTGTTTAAATTCTCCTATTAAGTCAAATCTTTTTTTTTTTTAATTTTTTTTTGTTCATTATTTATTTATTTATTTGAGAGCGACAGACATAGAGAGAAAGACAGATAGAGGGAGAGAGAGAATGGGCGCGCCAGGGCTTCCAGCCTCTGCAAACGAACTCCAGACGCATGTGCCCCCTTGTGCATCTGGCTAACGTGGGACCTGGGGAACCGAGCCTCGAACCGGGGTTCTTAGGCTTCACAGGCAAGCGCTTAACCGCTAAGCCATCTCTCCAGCCCTTAAGTCAAATCTTTTTACCCCACAGGCATGCAGTTAATGCTACTGCTACTGAAATTATGTTGGAAGTTAACTGGCCTTAAAGAATAAGGGATCACAGGCAAAACACAATGTCATCTGCGCATGGTGGTGGATGCCTTTAATCTCAGCACCCAGAAGGCAGTAGTAGGAGGTTTGCTTTCAGTTCAAGGCCACTCTAAGACTACAGAGTAAGTGCCAAGTCAGCCTAATGAGACCCTACCTAAAAACAAAACAAAACAAAATCTATGCATTATTTTTTTTAATTGAGTGTTTACAGTAACTTTTCATGGTAAACAAATTTTCTTTGCATTTCAATATATACCTGAACTATTACACACATGAGCCTCATGAATCACACTTTTGGTCTTTACAGTGGCTATAATGTACTTTTTTATTATTATTATTATTTTTGGTTTTTCAAGGTAGGGTCTCACTCTGGTCCAGACTGACCTGGAATTAACTCTGTCATCTCAGGGTGGCCTTGAACTCATGGCAATCCTCCTACCTCTGCCTCCCAAGTGCTGGGATTAAAGGTCTGCGCCACCATGCCCGGCTCATTTTTTATATGCTTATAGTGTTGAGTCTGTACCAAACTGAAAAATTCAATTTCAATAAATAGTGACTTTGATTAGTTAAAAATATTCATGGCTCACATATTAGAAGATGCAAATGAAGTGAAGAGCCAACAAGCTAATATCTAGTCTGTATTTCCAAAAATGCCTATCTTAGCAACATTTATTGATGACAAACATTTTTAAAATGTCTGTGAATAATATTCCCTTATCAAAAACAGTAATGGGGCTGGAGAGATGGCTTAGCAGTTAAAAAAATTGTCTGTGGAGCCTAAGAACCCATGTTCTACCCTCCAGATTTCACGTTAACCAGAGGCGCAAAGGTGAGCGAAGCGCAAGTTTGCACATGCTCACTAGGGGATCTGCAAGCATCTGGCATTCGGTTGCAGTTGAGGCCCTGGCATGCCAATTCTCCCTTTCTCTCTCTCTCTCAAATAAATAAATAAATAAATAAATAAATAAATAAATAAATAAAATAAAAAGTCAGTAATAGCCACTACAATTCTCAAGGGAAGATCTCCCCATTCATGTCCAGTACAGATGTGGCTAAATAGAGGGCTGAAATTAAATGACCATTCTCTTGGCATTAAAACAATTCTAAAACAAGGAGGGAAATAATGTTATCTCATTTCCACATTTGTTGATGTATGAAGACAGAGGACAATGATTCTAGTTGTATGCAGTTTGGCTTGAGCAAGAAAAGAACACTTTAACACTTTCAAGAGCATGCTTAGGAACTAATTTACTGTGTGGCTAATTTGAGATTTTCAATTTTAAACAGCAAATTTCTTTCTGTTAATCTTTAGTTTAGAATCTTTGAAATAATAAAAATTGTGGTTCTATCTAAGACAGTAGTGTATAGAGTAACATTGTCTAATAACACTCTTGGGTTTCTTATAAATGTCTTGTATCTATACACCTATCATAGTAGTCATTTGCCCACTGTGGGTTCTCAGCACCTGGATCATGTCAACTATGACTGAAAGAGTAAACTTTAAAGTTTTTGCAATTGTAATCCATTTAAATTTAAATAGTCATACACAACTACCATGTTTGACAGTGTAGGTATAGGATGTGATTACCAATTAAAATACACCTCTTGCTTGAAATATTGCAATACATTATAATCTTATGGAAGTACTTTTGAGAAATGTAGCAACCTTGGACCTAGAGTTTCACTGAGAATTGGACAAAAGTTAATAAAATCATTTTGTTCATCCATGATAGTCATTCACTTACAATAAAACACTTACATTCTTTTCATTTTTATGGTTTAAAATAACAGTATAATGTCAAGTCATCACATTGTGTTTACCTATAGTGAAAGGATAATTTGAGCAACTTGAAACTGTGAATAAACCTCTGTATTCCAACTGCCTTGGAAATATAGCTATGATAATGGTTATGTCTATCACAGCCCATGACAATTTTTTCTAATAAAAAAGAAAGAAAGGTCAAGTTGTTCTTTTCATTTACAGAAAATGTCATGTTTACCTCCTCTTTTCCCAACTCTTCAGAATAGGAAAAGACGAACCCTTTCCCTAAACCTGAAAATGTTTCCCTTGGTAGCAAACAATAGTAAAAAACACCAACACTTAATATAAACCCAAGACTTCATATTATTTAAAATAGCAGATATCTGTGATAATTCAAAATAATCTGAGAATCTGCTTATCTTCACAGTATAACATGGAAGCCACAAGATAAAAATGATTTAAATCACTTTTCTCAATTTCCAGAACATATTGGTATCTACTAGTATTCTATATTGCTTGAATAAAATAGACATCAGCTTAGGTTTATTACAAAGTTGTTATTTTTACTTTAAGAAGTATTTAGTACTATGTGTCATTGGCTTACATTTATTTATTAAAACCACCTGATGATCTTGGAAGGCAAATAATAACTGGGGAATAACATTGAGATAGCAGTTGTTATGGATGAAGAATTTGAGGAGACAAAAAATAGTCATTTTGACCCTAAACACTTACCTCTGCAAATCACAGATGCCTCCTTAAAAAACATCTAACTTAATAAAGCTCCTTTTCAAATATTATTGTCCTTTAATTAAAAAATGGAACAAATGGAGGAAGAGAAGGAAGGAGAAAGGGAGAGAGGGAAGAAAACATCACATAGTCCAGGACTTATTTTCTTCCTACCAGTTAATTTGCTTAATCAATAATTAAATTATTTCAATTCTCGGTCTGGAGAGATGGCTTTGAGGTTAAGGCAGCAGCCTGCAAAGCCAAAGGGCCTAGGTTTGATTTCCCAGGACCCACATAAGCCAGATACACAAGGGGGCACATACATCTGGAGTTCAGTTACAGTGGCTGGAGGCCAGTGGCATGCCCATTCTCTCTCCCTCTCAAATAAATAAATATAAAATATTTTTTAAAATACTTCAGCTCTTCACAACATCCAAATCTTTTTCTTTTGCTAGTTAGTAGCAAATCTTAGTTTGTTTATTTTTATTGATAACTTCTGTAATTATAGGCAATATACCATGATAATTCCCCCTCCCCACTTTCCCCTTCACTTTTTGTTTTCATCTCTGAAGTGTTTTCTGGGGCGGGCTCATCAAGTGACCACAGAGCTGCAAAGATGGATCCTTCAATTGTAGATTTGGTCAAGGGTATGCAGGCCTTATAAGCAGAGGTTTTGGTTCAGAAACATGACCATAGTTTATCAACTGAAAAAAAAATCTCTTAGCTTCTCTATGCCTCAGTTTCCCCAACTACAAAACATAATATTATCCTTTACTGAGTCTTTTCATGTTAACAGTCCTTAAATTCAATCACTGGTGGTTATAATTCTTAATTAAAAATGGAGCACTTATTCTGCTGTATATACCATCAGAACACTATGCAATTAGAAGCAGAGGGTGGTCCAGAATTGTGAGTGCAACATGGACATTGTCAATACCAAAGGCTGTAATGTTGTGCATGTTTTTCATTTATCAATGTGTAATCTCTGACCTACTACCACCTGAACACTTTGCTAACTGACTATCACCTTGCACAGCCTCACTGTCTCTTACCCAATATCCCAGATGCTGTTCCTAGCCATCCTTAAGACAGTCCTCATATGCCATTCCAACCATAGAGATTCTAGGAATGTCAATACACCAGATTTGTACCCTGGGCTGCAGAGTGCCAGCTGGGGGAGGGAAGATCATGAATCTCAATCTCAGTCTCTTGCTCTCTCTCTTTCACCTTCTTCCTAGGGCCAAGCCCAGCTCTAGAAAGACAATGACAATCAATTCACACCAATACTTCCGCCATTGTCATAGTTCATGAAGTCCTAGTTTAATGATGTTCTTGCTATACTGTCTTCCCTTGGAAGAGTGGTTTTCAGCTATTGACAGTGGTTCCTGCTAAAAGACATATGGTATTATCTGGAGAAAGAACAATGGAGGGAAACACAGTGGTGCTACTGATAGAGGCTAAAGACATTGCTAATCAATCCTATAATTCAAGGAACGCTTCATAACAAAGGGGGAGATGACCCTGAGTGTCAGCATTGCTGAAGTTGAGAAATTCTACTCTACACAATCATATCACCTTTGACTTAAGCTGTGCTTCTACAGCTCAGTTAACAAAAGAATGAGATTCCAAACAAATCTAGATGTCATATGCATTATTTTTACATCACACAGAATGAGAGAACAACAGCTCAAATCATTTATGTGTATATACATGCTTATAGGGGTGCATATGTGTGTACAGGTGTGTGTGTGTACATGTATATGGAAGTCAAAGGAAAAATTGGTACTTTCCCTAGGTATGGTATTCATGATCTTAGAGATAGCTTCCCATTGTACTGGAATTCTCAATTAGGCTAGATCAAACTGAACAGCAAGCCCCAAAGATCTTCCAGTGCTGGTATTACAGTTGTGTGTCAACACACTTGGCCATTTTGACACAGGTTCTGGGGATCAACTAATGTTCTCATGTTTGAGAGGAAAGCACTTTATTTATTAACTGCATTATCTCCACAGCCCTAAGCACTAAAATCTTAAAGTTGGTAAATGAGATAGGACCACTTTACATACCCATGACATCAAAACAATCACAAGAACTTGATGACAAAGGATGTTTAGGATGACAAAGGGAGGTTGGAATTAATCAATTCAACTGTTTCTAATTCAAAATCACACTGTCAAAATCTCTGCTTCTTTATAAGTTACTTAAAAGTGAACAAAGTGAATTGTCTGCATGTATAGAAACCATAATGAAATCTTTGATTCTGTAAAGTTAATTTATGCTAACATAAAGAGATTTTTTAAAAAGTGAACTGTTGTTTCTTCGGAGGGCCTTTATAAGTGAATATATGAGTGATGAAGGAGACAAAAAAATAAGCCAGTAGCGTGCCTACTGAACTAAACTCAGTTTATCTAAGAAGGGTTCTGTTCGGACATTCACATGAACTTGGCAGAATAATGAAAAATGAGTACTTTTTCAAATGGGCCATAATTTGGGATGCAGAAACTTCTATGGTTTTAGGAACCATAATTCTCCAGAAGTGTTATTTGATAATATAATTTAGTTTTGCGTGCGTGTGTGTGCGTGCACATGCGTGCATATGTGTGCATGTGGACGACAAGAATACTCCCCTTTCACCTTATGTGACTCAGGGTCTCTCTTGTTTGCTAAATCCTCCTTAAACTCTATAGGTGCACTGGGATTACAGATGCTTGCCCCACTTTGTCTGGCTTTATGTGAGTTCTGGGGATCTGAATTCCAGTGGTCAGGCTTGCATAGCAAACACTTTTCACCACTGAGCCATCTCCCCAGCCCCATATGGCTTGTTCTTAAATAAATATGACAATGCAAACCCCTACAGCAATGAGGAATATAAATCAGTGTTTTGTTCATAGAGGATTCCAACTTTGGGCATGAACTATGAGCAGTTAATGGATTCGGGGCACTGAACATGCTACCAGTGCAAACGCTGTCCCAACATCAGGACATTCCATCAGTAAGCATCAGTTCCATGCACCATTTGTGACTGTTTTAGGGATCTTCTCTCACTTGTCCATGTGAAGTACAGTGTTCAGTTGAGTAGTTTCCCAGGATGTGTTGAGCACCCTTCTATTTCAAACAAGTATTTGTTTCTACCCCCCTCCATATTAAGTAACAAACTTTTTGGAACAAAATGAGAGAAACTACCTGGACATTGGTCAACATATTTTAATATCTGCTTAATAAACCATTATTAATATTAAAGATCTGGGATGCTATACTACATGACCATCACAACTCTGAATATTTACTGAGTTCTCATTATATTTCAGTCATTGTTCAAAGCATGTAACATGTATTAGCTCATTTAATTTCCACAACTTTATAGATGCAGCATTGTTTAGGAGTTGTCCACACTTTAAAGGAAGCCTTTTAAAAATTAACCAATATGAATCCATATTTGTATGCACACATGCATGCACACACATGCAAATACATGCTGACCAATTTTCAATGAGTACTATTTCAAATGTAAGCTAATTTTCATCGTTCTTTAGGGTTCTACTTATTATAACATATCTACTTCTAAGAACAATGTGAATGTGACACAGACTCATGAAACTGTTATCCTGTCACTTAGTTTTCCCTGTCCATTTGACTTCTCAAGGATTCATTAAGGGGCTAATTGTAAAATAAAGAACCCCAGCCACATAGCTGCTCTGTGGCTATATGGAGAGACACTCTATGTGCTACCACTACAGAAGTCGAGATCTCTGCAAATATTGGCAAATATCCCCACATTATTTTATCATTGCCTTGGCAATCAGGATAGTCTATACTTGGGTATGGACAGGCCAATCATCTCTCTGGGTTCCACAATGTTCATGGAACCATTAAGAAATGTATTTCTCTGATTGATTAATTCTAAGAAATCAATAACATGAAAGTCTACCTTTTCTGAAAATACAGCCTTGCTCCTCCCTGGTCTTTTTTTCTCAGACCCCTAATGGAACACATAACATATATACATAGACCTTGTAAATGATCTAATGACCAGAATAAAAAATAAAGGTTGCTGACATTTTCCCAACATGACATTGAATCAGAACTGATTGACTTACCTATTCTCTCTATCTGGCATTTAATGCCCAGATTTAAACATATGAAATGGTACAAATATCCAAGTTGCTTCCTGCTTTTCAGCCTCCATAAATGTTAGCTACTAAGGCAGCAGGCCAAACTGGCTCCTTCCACAGGGTTCTGACTAGAGAAGGAAATGTTTGCAAATTTGCACAGCTGCATGCAATAACAAATTCAGGCTCTGCAGGTTTACAAAATCCCATTTTCTGCCCGTGATGAGGAACTTGGCCTCAATCTAGTTTCCACAAATGATTTTTTTTTCTAACTCAAAAAAAGGTACAACTCAGATCTTAAAAATTGATTGCTTTTTAATGACAATGGTCGATGTTCAAAGTACTTCTAAAATATTGCTGCTAAAATGTGCTGTTCCTGTCAATGTGATTTACAAAAACAAAAAACAAGGAAATTTACTGCATTTGTGCTCCCCAATTCAGGTAGAAAATAAATGCTGTCAGTGAATAGTAATTGGTAAGCAGGAACCTGCATTCTTCGTAACCTAAGCTGATTTATTTGATGGTTGCATGTTGTGACTTGAATCAGTTACAACCCTTACAAAATGGAGTGATTCAATAAATTTTAAAAGATCATAATCTACAAGCAACACATTTTCTTCAAGATGGTTTGCCTGTTAACAAACTAAAACATTCTTATATATTTAAATGATGCACAGGGGCATGTGCACTAGATAGACAGAGAAAGAAATATTGAATTGAATCAAAGTGCAGTATTCACATAGTTAAAATGAAAGCCAATTTGTACAAAACCTTATGATTTTACCATGTTTGTGTTAAAAATAAACAATTCAACAAACAAATTAATATTACTCTTACTTTAGGAAAGATTAAAAGAAGTGTTTACCTGTAGCTATATGTAATGACAAAGTCACTAAACCCTGTATAAAAGATCATGATGACACCAGTCAATTGCTTCAATTGTCACATGTACTGGTCTCACCAACTGTCAATCATTATACAATATCAAAAAAAGTGGAGCTCAAAGAAAATCTCAGTAGCAAAGATGCTTAGCCTCAGTTCTATTATGGACTAGTCATGTGATCCTGCCAAAGACCAATCAAATATAATCTTGTCGTGTTATGGGTTGCAAAAAAAAAAAAAAAAAAACCTGGACTAGAAAACCATTAGGGCATATTTAACAGCAACATAAGGGGCCAATATGCATTTTGAATTCATTTCAAATACTGAAAAAAAAAATAGCCAAAAGTTGAGGTGCAAAAAATGGGTGGGCTCTTTCTATGATACTCTTCCAGTTTCCAATAAAATATAATTGTCTTGGAAATGACACACTGCACTTTAACCAGAATGTATTGAAGGTTCAAGCCTGCTCTTAGAATAACAGTCAAAGGCATCTTAACTTTCATCTGAACTTTTTGAAGTTTGGAACTGAAGGACAGTCAAGTGCTAGAGTGAGCTAAACAGAGAGAATTCTTTCAAGAGTGTTATATCTCTCCCCCCCCGCACTGAGTCCCTTTCCTCCTTCTATGCTATCCTGGGTTTATTACTCCATGAGGTCTTCCACATCCCATTGCTTGGATACTTCCCTGCTGCTAGCAAGAGATACTGTACACAGTATACCCCTCTGTACACACACAATCGTCTTACCTCTCCGAGGTCTCAGCAGCAGCAGTTCTAAGTAGAACTAAGTAGAAATGCCCCATGCTCCCCACTCACAGCTTCTGCCCAGTGTGAGGACAGAGGAGCAGGAGGCAAAGACACTGCTCTGCGCTAGAGGAGCCAGCCAGCCAGGCTCCCCAACTGGAATGCATGGCAAGAGGCCCTGGGAGGGAGAAGGCCTTGGGTCACTGTAATCCTCTGAGTCAGACACCCTAGGGATCTCTCAGCTCTGAAAGGCCTTCCTGGGCATAGTAGGCCAAGAGATTCAGAGAGCTCACTTAGGGAAGAAAGTGTTACAGTTATAACACATAGGTAAATTATTACACAAATATAGGTGGGTTGACAGGAAATGGCAGGTATAAATACTGGAGGAACAAATCATTCTTATAAAATGCTAACACACATGTCTGATAATGGACTTGTATCCAGAGTACATAAAATAACTCTTATATTTCAATAATAAAAGGCTCATAGTTCAATAAATATGGGTAAAGTATATAAACAGACATTTCTCTGGAAAAGACATATAAGTGGACATTAAGTGCACAAAAAGGTGTTTAGGGAATTGAAGTCATAATCATGGTGTGGTACACTTCAAACACATGACAGTGGCTTTAACAAGCATGGGTGGGGAGGTTAGGGAGAGAGCTGAGCAGCTAAAAGTGCTTTGAGCTTAAGCATGAGGGCCTGGGAAGTTCTAAAACTATACAAGTTAAGGTCCCCAGAACCTACAAAAAAATCTTGCATTACCATGCATATCTATAACCCTACTGGGGGAGAGAAGAGATTGGAAAATTTCTTTGCTGATCAAAAATGGCAGCTCCAGGGTGAGGAAAGAGAACCCATCACAAAGAAAGTACATAAATGAGCAAAAAAGAAGGATACCTGAAGCTCTCCTCTGGCCTCCACAGGCATGTGCATGGTATGTGTGTATCTGCACACATATGTGCTCACACCATAGTTAATATACCACATCTCACATGCTCTACACACATACCCAAACATGCCAAAAATGTCTGTGAGGATATGGAATCATCATATATTGCTAGAGAGCATGTGAAATGCTTTGGAAAATAGTTAGTTTGGCTATCTCTTAAACTACACACACACACACACACACACACACACACACATATATGAATGTTGTATCAGCAATATTCACAATATTCACAATAGCTCAACAGATGGATAAATAACCCATGGTATATACACATGATGGAATATCATTTGCCCATTAGAGGGAATGAATTACTGACAGGTGAGGTGGCAAGAGCATAGATCTCCTTGACATCATGATACTGAATAAAAGGATCCAGGTGCAAAATACCACAAATGTATGACGTTTTCTGGGAAATGTTCAATATAGGCAAATCGAGTGTGATTGCTTAGTGTTGGCCAGGACTCAGGGAATGGGGTAGAAATGGAAGTCAGTGATCACTAATGGGTGCAGCTTTCTTTTAAAGCTAATGAAATTGTTCTACAACTGACAGTGATAATGGATAAACCACTGAATTTTTACTTTAAATGGGTAAATGATAAGATATGTGAATTTTATCTGGTTCTTATTCCCTTGCCACAACACTTTCCCTTTGGCCCTGGGCTCTCGTAAGGATGTGATTACCCCTGCAGATTCATATGAGTTATAGCAGGATCCACAATGCAAGCAGGTTTACATCTAAGAATGGAACTACAAGTACTGACCTCTAGCCCCTTGGAGATTTCTCAGCTTGGTATTACAGTCACTAATGGTAAGGACTCAGCTCAAGCTGTGTGGTGCAACCTTGTTTCTCCCTGACTCCTCCACCCTAGAATATCAGTTTCCTTCTCTACATACTTATAGCTCCATATGATAGAATTGTTTGGACCTTACAAATTGCTTTTCTCCCCCATTTCACCTGTGGACTAAATGCCACTTAAGTACAGTATGCCATCAAAACTCATTACATTCCTCCTAGCTGAAATTTAGCAAGTAATTATTGGCCTCTATATTTCTTGGCAAGGAATAGAATCTATCTTTTCAAGAATTTTTAAAAAGTTAGAACATTGTCTCTAAGGACCACTGTGCATTTTCACTATTACAAATAATAATTATAGGTAGAGAAGACAATGAAGGAATCAGTTCAATACAGATGCTGTGGTGGTCACTGAATAAAACAAAAAAAAAAAACATTGTTTTGGTAAGTTTATCGTCCACTAACAGAACTACTATATTAGAGTTCATGAAACACTTTAATTTTAATTGTCATTATTATTACCACTTGTTTGCTTCCAAGTAATTCATCTCTCCAAGAAGATTCTTGGGTACAGAGGATCAATGTTTATGATTTTTTAGATATATCTAATCCATTCTACTTCATGCTTAAGGCTTTGCTTAAAATATTGCATTCTGTGCTAGAGAGATGGCTCAGCGATTAAGGCACTTGCCTACAAAGCTTAAGGATCCAGGTTTGGTTCCCCAGTATAAAGCCAGATGCACAAAATGGTGCATATATCTGGAGTTTGTTTGCAGTGGCTAGAGGTCCTGAATCTCTCTCTCTCTCTCTTTCTCACATACATCTGCTTTGAAATAAATAAAAAATATGATTAAAAGTGAATAAATGAAATAGTGCATTCTACTGATATACCCAGAGATTCAAAAGAAAGACTCATTTGTCTACAAATTACAGCTTCTAGGGACTGGTGGGATGGCTTAGCAGCTAAGAGATCTTGCTGTGCAAACATGAGGGGCCTCAAATCATCCGTTTTTGGCTCACTAGCAACCACATAAGAAGCCAAGCATTGCCATGTGCACCTGTAACTCCAGTCCTTCAGGTAGCAGATACAGGAGTTTTATTGGGGCTCACTGGCCAGCCAGTCTGAGAGAGAGGAAAAATAAAACAGCACCTAAGTATTCACTGTATTCAGTATTCAGTACTCAATCTCAAATAAACAACCAGAGTGTTAGAGGAAGACACCTGACATTCTGCTCTGGCCTCCTCACATGTGTAAATGAGGTATACACATCTGCTGCACACACATGTACAAACATTACACATATACAGGTCACACACAATATATATTACACATACATGCCAAAAATTGTTTCTAAATTTTACCACAGATTAGGCCCATATCACTTTTGCCCTTTCTGGATCTTTCTTTAATTTTTTTTTTCAACATTTCAGGCCCCTGATAGTATTCAGTTCTTACAAAGATGATACCTAATACTCAGTCTCATATCCTCTTACTTATATACATACAAACATGAAAATTTAAGAGCCACATAAGAGAAAGATTGTTTTTCTATTTCTGGGCTTCAGTTAACTCAATATAATTCTTTCCAATTCCATCTATTTTCTGAAAATTTAATAACCTCAGTTTTTCTTCCTTTACAAATGAGTTAACCTTCATTGTGTATATGTACCAAGTCTTCATTGCCCAAGCATCTATTAATGGGCACTTAGGCTTATTCCATCTCCTAGCTATTGTGAATAGAGCAGCAACAAACTTGGATTTGTAAGAATCTCTGTCGTAGACTATAGTTCTTTTGGTATATGCTCAGCAGTGGTATGGCTGAGTATAGGCTGTAATTTGAGATAGGAAATCATGATAGAGTAACAAGAGGTACTGGGAAGTAGGGAAGTGGGGAAAGGACAAAGGAAACATGTACTATGAAAGCAAACAGGAGGCCAAGTTGGGCGTAAGGACACAAGAAGAAGGGGAAGAAGAAACGGCATAATGAAAATGAATTTTCATATGCTAATAAATAAATTTAAAAAATAAAAATTTAGAAAATGATATCATTGGATTTTAAAATATTCTGGTGGGAATATGAAAGCATAGATGCCTTCTTGAAGACAAAAAATTAAAAAAGGCTGCAAACAAGTTTCCAAGTGATCCTGCCTGTGTTCATTCTGTACTGAAATGTCCATCCGGGCTTCTTCTCAAGCACACTCGGGTACTGTGGGTTATAGATGTCAAACAATAAAACTCTGAGGCACATGCTATGTTACTTTTTAAGGGAAGAGTGGGGGGAAAAATCAAAGGGTTTAACAATTTTATTCACTGGCGCACATTCAGCAACTCTGAAAATTTGGCCACTACTCAGATTTGCAAATTTCTATGGAAAATGAACTGTGTTTGGCAAGCTTCATGAAATATGAGACTGATAAAAGTTCCATGCTTTCTCAAGACCTTATGCCACTAACTGTGTGGGACTGGAAAAATGTTTAAATGTCAGTTTAAGCAATGTAAATAAATAAAATCTATATCCATATGAATTAATGCAATTCTGTCAATTTCAAAGCATAACAAACAACAGTTTCTTTGATTTTTGATTATAAGACATCACAGAAATCACAGGCACAGATTAAGTATGACGACTTTAATAAAGTTATGTCTCAAAGGCAGAAATGTAAAATTTATTTTACATTATAGGAATTGAATGGAAGAAGTTCAATTGACACTTAGGTTGTTTGGAAGCAGGTCTTGAACTCAAAAATAAAAAAAGACCAAAAGAGATAAAAAATATTACAGTAACATCCCAAGCCATTTTATGAAAGAACATGATGGTGAGTTCAACCATAAAGTTAATGAGTCTCAAACATTATCTCTAAACTAGTCAGCTTTGAGTTTTATAGAATCAGCCATCCAACTGCCTTCTTGATCCTTCTACCAATCCTTCTACCTGCTATCTCAAGGTCATAACAAATTTCACTTATTCAATACTAAAATCCTTACTTTCTTTTTTTGACAAATGTCTTTGTGCCCCCACGTTCTCACATCTTGAGAAGTGTTGATAAACCATTTATCTCAATGCTTGGATATAGCACCCATTCAACAAATACGACTGTTATTGATGATGATGATGATGAAGAGAACAGAAGAAGAAAGGGAAAGAGGAGGAGAACAAGAAGGAGCAGGAGATTTACCCACCCTGTTAGTCCAGTCAAAAATGAAATAGTATTCCCTTATTCTTTTCTTGACCTTATGTTTCACCTATTATGAAGCTCTTTCAATTCTGTCTCTTAAATGGTTTGGGAACCTGACCCTCATCTCTATGCCTAATTTAATCATCTCCCTAGTTCCAGCCTCCATTAGGCTAATTTGTCTACTTTTGTCCTTGATCAACTAATTGCTAATAGGGAAAATCCAAATAGTTGTAGACAAATCTTCATTTTACAATAGTATGCTTTGTATATTTGGTAAGTCTATTATACCACACTACTAGGAAGTTCTATTATTACTTACACTCTATATGTAACTATGCAAAGATGTATTGGAACATGTTTAAGGATACTCTGCCTCTAAGACACAAAACCAGAATTTGTACTCAATCTGTGCTTTCTACTGCTATAAAAGTGCCATCCCATTCCCTAGCTATAGTAATAATAATAACAACAACAACAACAACAACTACAAGCAAACAAGGTAAGATAGTCAATAGGCTTCCATTTTACTTAGAATAAAATCCTTCTATGTAGGACTTCCCTGTGTGAAAGTATTTGGACAACTTCCTCAACCTTTTCTCCCATGCCCCTCTTCGTACTTGTTCTCCAAACACTTAGGGCCAAGGCAAGCTCTGGCCTGCTTAGGGATTTCCGCCTGCTCTGTTTCCTTTGCATGAGCTGCTTTTCCCAAGTATTTTCCCATGGATGGCTCCTCCTCTTCAAGTCTATGCTTAAATCTCATTGGCTCAAGAAAGCATTCCCTGACCTTCTCAATCTGAAGTCAATGTACTCTGGCTTTTTAATCTCAACCCTTGTTAGTTTCTTCTTAGTACTTATCTCAACTTGTAATTGCTTTTATATTATTGTGCATGTGATTATTGTTTTCTCACTGGGCTAGAAACTTCAAAATGATAGACTGTCACTTCACTTTATTTGTACAATGTAGCATACCACTTTGCATATAGTAGGAGCTGACAATTTTGATAAATAACTAGATGAAGGTAATAATATTTGGTGATGGGAAATATCTACCTAGATCCTGCATCTTTCAAAAGTAGACACATTTTGTAAACTTACTCAATGAGGTTGTTTTTGTCAAAAGTAATGCTCTGGATCACTAAACCAATTAAGCACTTACGTTTGAAGCCTATCAACTTTTCAAAAAATTTACCATTTTAATATAGACATTATTTAGCAATAATTAATTTCTAAAGATTTGGATTTACCATGATTTTTTTCAGGAGTGGTCTCACTCTAGCCCAGGATGGCCTCACCCTTACTGTGATTACCCAATCTCAGTCTCCTGAGTGCTGGGATTAAAGGTGTGAGCCACCACGCCCAGTCTTGACCATGAGTTTTAATGCACTACTGTGTACGCTCAAGAATACTTGGGAAGAGAACAAAATATGCAATATGAATTGATTTCACATGGTGGAGATTTTTGAAACAATTAATCACAACGAAACTGATACACAGCATGCTTTTAGAAATGCACAATAGCATTTACATAAGTGAAAACTAAAGGAATGAAGAGACTTTCAGCCTTGCTGAAAGGACAGCGATGGGGGCTGTGGAGATGGCTCAGTGAATCAGAGCGCTTATTGCCTAGGCATAAGGATCTGAGTTTAAACCCCAGAAATCATGTAAAACCTGAGCATGACCACACATGCTTGCAAACCAAGTGCTGAAGTGGGCAATGAGAGGGGATCACTGAGACTCCATAGTTAGCCATTTTAATTTAAAAAAAAAAGAATGCGGGATGGAGAGATGGCTTAGTGGTTAAGGCACATGCCTGTGAAGGCTAAGGGCCCCGGTTTGATTCTCCAGGTCCCATGTAAGCCAGGTGCACATGATGGCGCATGCGTCTGGAGTTCGCTTGCAGTGCCTCGGGGCCTGACGTGACCATTCTCACACATACTCTCTCTCTCTTCCTCTCTCTGTCTCTAATTAATAAATAAAAATAAAATCTTAAAAAATTATTTAAAAAAAGAATGTGTTCCAAGTTCAGTTCAATTAAATATAATTCTGTCTTCATACCACGTGTCTATAACTATACCTACATATACATCCATTCATCTATCCATCCATCCATCCATCCATCCATCCATCCATCCATCCATCCGTGTATCCACTCATTCATGTAGAATTGGTTCTTATACAAGAATGTGTGTCAGAATCCCCTGAACCCGAATACTTGGAACTCATGTCAGAGTTTCTGATACAGTAGGTCTCCAAAAAGGCCTGACCACTTTCATTATAAATATATTTCCAGGTGAGCCAGATGCTGCTGTATCCAGAACTATATTTTGATAACTTTTGCTTACACCTATTTCTGAAACTTTATCAGTAATTACCAATCTGTATTTTAACTAACATGTATTACCATCTTATACTCCATGGTTAATATTGTGTATCCTTGTGTGAAATAGTACACTGCAAAGATATTACAGTGCTTTCAATTTTTTGCCTCTTAATAGTAAAAAAAAGAGATAAAAACACTAATATTATGATTTTTTTTCATCAAGGAAAACAGTAAAATTTTGGTTTGTCTTTTGCTTTTACTTGGTTTCCACTATCATTTGCTTTTAAGTTGATGTATTTACATCTTAAAGATTCCGATTTCTTTTCCAAACAGTGAGATGAAACAGGGACAACTCAAAGACAGCCTCATTTTGAAATTGGCTAGGCTTTTGTAAACAAGCTCCTGACAGAGCAATTTATAATCCTCTAAACAGCTCAGGGGGGGAGATCACGCAGCAAAGCAGATGTTATTCTCCCAGCTTCTCTCTTGTAGGTCTACAGTTATTGTCTATAGCAGAGTATCCACAGCATCAAACCAAGTAAATTTTCTTTTTGCTGTATTTTAACCAAGCCTCCCATTGGAAATTCAGGTCAGAGAACAAAGCTTCTCAAAGATAGCTCAGTGGCCTGCCTCTTCATGTTAGTTTGACAGCTCTTGATTTAAGGGCTGTTAGTTCCCATCCTATTTGCAGTTTGCAATGGGAACACAACCCTGCAGATGGCAACCTTAACCCATATAAAAGCTAGGGTCAAGTTAAAGAATATAGGCTGTGTTGTGACAGATCTCAGGGAATACCAATTAGCAGGAGACAAAATGTATAAACAGCTGCAGAAGCTTGAAGAAAGGGGAATTCATTTTGCATGGTGTAATTGGGAGTAAACTTCATATCATATACATTCAAATCGTGAGAAACAAAGGTAGAAAGCAAAATGCAGACACTAAAAATGAAGGTAGATTTTATAGATGAGGTCCAAACAAAGGTTATCTGGAGCTGGAAGTTAATGTGTGGCAAGAGAAGGGCTAATCACCATGGATGATAAATTTCACTCCTGACATGAATATAAATTTGAGCCACCTGCAACCAATCATGAATGGCTTTCATGGTATCAGAAATAAAGAGGGAGAAATAAGGGGGAAAACTTGCGTCCTAGTGGGAAAAAAAGAAAAATGTATGCTTTATCCAATTCAATGAAAATGCCTGTCTTCTTCCTTCATTACTAAGCACATTACTCACACACTTACACAGACATTACGGGATAATTTCAAGTTATGTATAATGTTCTCTTATTTGCATTAAACATGCAAAATACCTCTAAGTACAAAGACTTCAGCCAACAGTAACTGAGTAAATGATATAGTCAGCAATCACTGACACAAATAATTTTGTTAAGAAAATCTTATAAAACTAAAAATTCATGTGCTGCTGTAATTTAACATCCTTGGCCACATATCCATAAGTGGTATTAAATACATTTCCATTTAATTTTATTTTTATTTATTTCTTTGTGAGAGAGAGAGAGAGAGAGAGAGAGAGAGAGAGAGACAGAGAGAGACAGAGAGAGACAGAGAGAGACAGAGAGAGAGAGAGAGAGAGAGAGAGAGAAAGAATGGGCACACCAAGACTGCCAGCCTCTGCAAACAAAAGTCCAGACTCATGTGCCACCTTGTGCATCTGGCTTAAATGGGTCCTGAAGAACAGAACTTGAGTCCTTTGGTTTTCCAGGCAAGTGTAATAACTACTAAGTTATCTCTCCAGCCCATATTTCCAATATTTATGCAAATTGTGCCACAAAGAAAAATTGCAGTACGCACTGAAGTAGAAGAAATGGTACCTCTTTTTAATTTTTTAATTAGCATACAGAATTTTAGATATCATTATGGCATTTTAAAACACAAGTTAATGGTTTTTAGATGTAACAATTTGACTTGTAGTTTTAAGTTATTTTAGCAGGAAGGAAAAATGAAATAATGAAATTTGCAGGAAAATGGATGGAGTTCAAAAAAATTATTATATGCGAGGCCACATGGGCACAGAAACACAAGCTTAAGGTTAAGATTTTTTTGTTGTTGTTTTATTATCTATTTGAGAGTGACAGACAGAGAGAGAAAGGGGAGAGAGAGAAAGAGGCAGACAGAGAGAAAGGGAGAGAATGGGCGCGCCAGGGCCTCTAGTCACTGCAAACAAACTCCAGACACGTGTGCCCCCTTGTGCATCTGGCTAACGTGGGTCCTGGGGAATAGAGCCTCGAACTGGGATCCTTAGGCTTCACAGGCAAGTGCTTAGCCATTAAGCCATCTCTCCAGCCCAAGGTTAAGATTTTTTACCTTCTGACTGAACTGTCCCTCCCCTTTTATTGGTGGTCACATCTTGTATAATGCTAGTGAGAATGAGGATTTCCATGGAACTGATTCTTAACTCTGTCTTAACTTTTTTGTAATTTTCCCCCACCCTCCACCCTCCCTACCCCTTAATCTTCCAACCTCCCTATCCCTGACACTCAATCTCCTCCCAAACTCATCAGGAAACCCCTTCTATCCTCCCAGCCCATTTCTTCTCTATCCTGGTCTCACTGTAGTTTTATGACCACATCCTTTTATTAACTACCATTTGGCCTCTCTTCATGTCCCTATAATGAATACCATGGCTCAACTAAAGAAGACCCTCACGGTAATGAGAGTTAGGGCAAATGATTAAAAGAGTATATACATGTATATTAAAATGATACATTTTAAATTATATGTACATATGTTTAAAATTTTTAAAAATCTTTGGTTGATTACAGCCAAGTTTAGTGGCTCGGGCCTCTAATTCCAGTGCTAGTATGCCTAAGACAGGATTACTATGAGTATGAAGGCAATCTGTTTCAAGAAAAGAATTGTTCAATTGTGCACAAATTTATTTGTATTGTTTTGTTTTGTTTTTTTAAACATTTTATACATTTTTTGTTACTTTTATATATTTATTTTAGAGAGACTGACAGAGAGAGAAAGAGGGAGAGAGAGCAAAAGAGAGAATGGGCATGCCAGGGCCTTCAGCCACTGCAAATGAACTCCAGACACATGTGCCCCCTTGTGCATCTGGCTAATGTGGGTTCTGGGGAATCAAACCTGGGTCCTTTGGCTTTGCAGGCAAATGCCTTAACCACTAAGCCATCTCTACAGCCCTTATTTGTGATATTAATGCTGATGAAAAATATCATAAAAAGGAATTGGGCACTAAAGATTTTTATATTTTCTAAAACATGTGTGTTAGATGTAAAAGTGTTATTAATGCTTCTTCAAAAGTAATTTGTCACCAACATGGTGATGCACACTTTTAATCTCAGCACTCAGGAGGCAGAGGTAGGAGGATCACCATGAATTTGAGGCCATTCTGAGACTACATAGTGAATTTCAGGTCAGGCTGCTCTAGAGTGAGACCCTACCTCAAAAAAAAAATAAATTCTCAATAAAATAATTACATAAAAGAATACACTTGGGCTGGAGAGATGGTTTAGTGGTTAAGCGCTTGCCTGTGAAGCCTAAGGACCCCGGTTCAAGACTCAAGTCCCCAGGACCCACGTTAGCCAGATTCACAAGGGGGTGCACGCGTCTAGAGTTTGTTTGCAGTGGCTGGAAGCCCTGGCGCGCCCATTCTCTCCCTCTCTCTCTCTCTCTCTCTCTCTCTCTCTCTTTCTGCCTCTTTCTCTGTCTGTCGCTCTCAAATAAATAAATAAAAATAAATCAAAATAATAAAAAAGAATACACTTAAGTCTATTGACAATTAGTTCCTATAACTTCAAAAGATAACACACACACATACACACATTTTTAAATTAAATCCAACCCCTTTAAAAACTAGCTTGCATCAGAATAAGTTGTAACTATACTGCAAGTCCAGACCTGCATAGTTTAGTTAAAACAATCATAGCAATTTTTGGATTGCACATAATGAATTAAAAGCATGAATAATGTAGGAAGCATCATTCAATACAAATTTACAACAAAAAATCAGAAATATTTGCCACAGGAATAGAATACAAGACTTCACTGTCATCATTAATAGAAACTGATCATAAATAGTCCAGCTGTTGGTATCCTACTGGGAAATTCTTGCAAATGCTTTACAGCTAAAGTGACAGCTATCTCAGCTAAACTGAGATAAGGGACCAATTACGAGACTATTTTCATTGTGCTATGTGGAGAATTAATCCATGAGCAAGATGGTTGAAGCACCACTACAATACTGCTGTCAATCTGACAGTTGTGAAGTATCCTAGGTTTGATGAATGTTTTATGAAAATCCTAGGAGAATAAAGTAAATATTTTAGTAAATCCTGTCTACAGCACAAGTTTCTTTTTTTTTGGGGGGGGGAGGTTTGAGGCAGGGTCTCACTCTAGCCCAGGCTGACCTGAAATTCACTATGGAGTCTCAGGGTGGCCTCGAACTCATGGCAATTCTCCTACCTCTGCCTCCAGAGTGCTGGGATTAAAGACGTGCACCACCACGCCCGGCAGCACAAGTTTCTTAACTTGGCCTTCATGATATTGGGGACAAGATTATTCTTTGCTACAGAGGTTGTGCTATACACTGTAGGATGGTGATATGATCCTCTATGGCCTCTACCAAGTAGGTGACAGCAATAAGGCAATCCCTCCCAAATATGAATTCAAAAATAGTTGCAGACAATTTCAAATGTGTCCTGAGGGTCAATATTGTTCCTGTAAAAAATACAACAATTTATATAAAGATATTTCCTCAATCGGTGTCATAAATTTTACAAAATGGGTCACAATCTGATATACATTTAGAGCTGATTTTGTGAACTTTGCCCACATGTTATATATAATTGTTATATTTAAGCGCAACATACTAACAAATCTGAAGTGACTGCCTCTTATGTGTGAATGATGTTTCATAACCCAATGTTTAAGAAAGTTTCCAGGAATTCTTCACAAAATTTGTGATTTGTAACTTATAATGACATGTTATCATTGTTTTCTATGACATTGCTTATATTCTAGTTAAGATGAAGGCAAGCAATCTGTTTTAGTTCTTTAAGTGAAATCCTTCAGTAATATTGCTGAGCAGAATAGACCTTGAAATTCCACAGAAGTTGATATTAGAATCAGCAATGTCTTAGATATAGACTGATATGCTATAGCAATTACTTATGAAGCAACTGAGAAAGATAATATGGAATAGTACAGAAAGACTCAAATACAAAGAACCACTTAAATGAGCTTTTTGTCCATATACCAAGACAAAGTATGAACTGCTCAAAGGTAGGTAATAACACGTACAATTTATTTTGTAGTTTTGAGGCAGTGTTTCTTTCTATAAGTGATGGTGCCTTGGAACTCACCATCTATCAGCATCAGCCTCCCGAATGCTGAAATAAGAGGTGTGCACCACTGTCAGGTTATTTTCAATTTTTTGATATGAGATATTAATATTTCAAATAAGGAAATTAGGAAACATTCACCTGCTATCTATTTAAAAATGTGTTATTATATTTTAATGATAATACAAATGGAGATCAAAATGTTTATGAATACCTATGTGTTACAATGCATTCACTGACAATACAGAGGAATTACTCAAATTTCCCAAGAAATGTTTGAAAATTTTAAGAATAATTATTGAGCAAGTCAGGTGGCAGCAACATGCCTACTTATAAAATAAAAAATGAAAGCTATTTTATGAATTGTTCAATTATTTGTATAATTTTCTTATGAAGATCATTCACTTATTACTAAATATAATCATATTATCAAAAGACATTTCATATATTTAAATGTGAAATTCACATAAAATATGTACATGCAAATTATTGGTTCAGAAAATATTGAAATATTGTTACTATGCCATTCCCATTTCTATGCAGATAAATATATGAAACCCAAGTTTTACCTTCTGTATGGCATTTAACATTTATTATTGAAATTACACTGGCCTAAAATATACCTCATTTGAAGAAGAAGAAAATCATTCTACACCAATGTTCTTTTTATAATAGTTACATTACTCTTTCTAGACTGATAACTCCCAACCGGGTATGACTTTATACCCCAGGGTAAACTTAGGTATGCCTGGAGTTATTTTCAAATGTTTTACCTAGGGGTAGTGTACTACTGACTTCTGGTTGATGGAGAACAGAGATATTGACAAATATCCTTCAATACACAGGAGAAGAAAGGGTGATCTGGGGCTGGAGAGATGGATTAGCAGTTAAGCACTTGCCTGTGAAGCCTAAGAACCCCAGTTCGAGGCTCGATTCCCCAGGTCCCACGTTAGCCAGATGCACAAGGGGGCGCACGCATCTGGAGTTTGTTTGCAGTGGCTGGAAGCCCTGGCATGCCCATTCTCTCTCTCTTTCTCTCTATCTGCCTCTTTCACTCTCTGTCACTCTCAAATAAATAAATAAAAATGAACAACAACAACAAAAAATTTTAAAAATTATCTGGATCCAAATGACAATGATGCTGAGGCTCAGAAACTCTATCACAAATTAAACATGTTACTCATTTTAACCTATTCAAGGGGAGAAGTGTCCAGTTGAAAAGAGTGCAAGACAAGTAGGTGATATGTTATTGGAGCAGTTTTTCTTCCTCCATGACAAGTGGAATTTAAACTGTTCCTTCTTGTAATTTTTTTAATCATTTTGCATAGAAGGAAACACCATGGAAGGTTGAAAGGGACTATGTGCTCTGATACTGAGTCAAAGTAACCCATTTAATACAAAACAGCAATCACTTCACATACTAAAATAAATCTCATCCTATAAATCAATACAACCAAAACTAGAGCAGCATGATTGAATAATATATAAAATGGAGCTTAACTCAGAATAGACTGGCTATCATCAAAAAAAAAAAAAACTGATGAGAACAAATGCTAGGGAGGATATGGGGAAAGGGGAACCCTATTCACTGTTGATGCAAGTATAAACTAGTCCAGCCACTAGGGAATCAGTGTGGAGGTTTCTTCACAAGCTAATAAACCACTCCAGGGCATATATCCAAAGGCTACCATATCTTACCTCAGGGATACTTGTAATCCATGCTCACAATAGCTAGGAAAGGGAACCAGCCTAGGTGTCCATCAACCAATGAATGAATAATGAAAATATAGTATACATGTACAATCAAATCTTATTGGGTGTTAAAGAAAAAATAAAGTCATGAAATCCGCAGGAAAATGGATGGATGGAATTGAAGAATATATATACTAATTGAGGAAACACAGGCACAGAAAAACAAAAAAAAATCTTTTTCATGTAAAGACTATAACCTTTAGTATTTGAATGTAAGTAAATAAGGGGATCTTAGGACAGATATCAGATAGGAAACAATATAGAAGACCACAAAATGGAAATAACAGGTCACAAGACAATGGGGTACAAAAAGAAACATATACTATGAAAGCAGATAAAAGTGTATGGTAGTGGGGAGGGTCAATAGGGAAAAGAGAGGAAAGGGAATGAAAAAAAAATACAGCATGAGATATAAATCTCTTTATGATAATAAATATAATTTATAAAAGACCATTATTATTGTCTCCATGATAGCAAACCAAAGTGATGTCCTGTATTGCTTAAGTCACTATTAAAATGAAACTATTAATCAGTATTACATAAACATGTTCATTTTCCATGAAACTAAGTGATGGCACAGTAATGATTGCTTACAAATAATCCAGTGTAAACTGAACACTTGAGACTAAATTTCTCTTCAGTTCCTTCAGTATCATTTCCAAATAAACCTTTTCTTTTTAACCATTTCATTAAATAAGGACATAGGAGACCAATTGGATCTGCTGATTCTGGTGAATCATTAGAAGAGACAATTATTACAAATGAGCATTTTCACTAAATGGCAGTTCTGTCCCTATAATTCCTACGATCTCATTACACTTACACAAGAACACATCCCAAACTTTTTATTTTTATTTTTATTTATTTATTTGAGAGTGACAGACAGAGAGAAAGAGGCAGAGAGAGAGGAGAGTGGGCACTCCAGGGCTTCTAGCCACTGTAAACGAACTCCAGACGCGTGCGCCCCCTTGTGCATCTGGCTAACGTGGGACCTGGGGAATTGAGCCTTGAACCAGGGTCCTTAGGCTTCACAGGCAAGCGCTTAACTGCTAACCCATCTCTCCAGCCCCCAAACTTTTTAATATATAATGAACTTCATGAAGGCTGGGAAGCCTGGGACATGTGGCCACTAGGTTGATGAAATCATAATGGCAACTTCCTGGATATCACGATGGGATATCTTTACCATTAATTCTGGATCAGACATTGTTTGATATTTCACATGTCTAGTTGGGGTTTTCTATAATTCAACACTATTAGTGGCAATTTGTTTGGTGCAGGGTAACACATAAGAGAAAACTTAGAAAATTTTAAAAATTTCAGTTAGTTCAATGAATTCATTATTTAGTAATTAAACTAGCTATGTTTTATGTCTTTTATCTATCCTATCTCCTTCCAACAAGTTGTTCAAGAATTGCATCTTTTTAATTTTTTGTTTATTTTTATTTATGTATTTTAGAGCAACAGACAGACGCAGAGAGAGGGAGAGAAAGAGAGAGAGAGAATGGGTGCAGCAGGGCCTCCAGCCACTGCAAATGACCTCCAGATGCATGCACCACTTTGTGCATCTGGCTAACGTAGGTCCTAGGGAATTGAGCCTCGAACTAGGGTCCTTAGGCTTCATAGGCAAGCACTTAACCACTAAGATATCTCTCCAGCCCCAATAATAGCATCTTTTAAAGGGTATACATAAGCAGATCCCAGGCATCAATTTATGATAACAGTAGTAGCAACCTAATCCACACAGTAAAAGCTGTCACTTATCAAGCACCATTTAACCATTATCTATTGTTCTTCATATAACCACCATGCTGGTTATGATATTCTAGACTTTACAGTTATGAATATGGAAAGAGGGCGAGAAAGTGAGAGTCAAATAGTACAAAGCCTCACATTTTCTCCAATCATTTTCACTGTGTTGTTAAACATACCTTACATTTAATTACTTTACATTTAAAAATAATTTAATTTCAATATTTTCATCATAAAATGGTATTTGAGGTGATTAGTATATTCATTAACTTGATTTAATCATGACATATTGCATATAAAGCCTAACATCAACTCATACAGTAAATTCATATAATAAAAAAGTCCCAGTGGATGTATTAGTTATTTTTCTCATTACTGGGATCAAATAACTGATATGAAGCAACTTAAGGGCAGAAAGGTTTACTTAGGTTCACAGTGTAAAGGATTATAACGCACCATAGTGAAGAAGGTATGGCATCAGGTGGCTCCGTGGGTGGCAAGAGCCTATGGTGGCTTGTCTACATCTGGGTAAAACAGGAGGCAGAGAGAGATGAATATTGGCACTCAGCTTACTTTCTCTTTTTTTCCCTTTTTTATTCCATCCAAGCCCCCAGCTCATAGGATGGTAATAACTCACATTCAAAGTGGGCTTTTCTCTCTCTTTGAAGTGCCCTTAGAGATATTGCCAGAAATGGGCTTCTATATCCTAGGTGATTTAAAATCCATAAAAGTTGACAATAAAGATTTACCATCACAGGGTGGCCACTGGATTACTCTAGGATTAATGAGGTGCATATTAGTCTTAGACGGCTAACTATCTTATCTTCTCTGGAGAGGGTGGTCATATGTTAAAGGCCAGATAAACCTGTCCCTTCACACACTCTCCAAAACCTTAATGAGGGAGTCTCCTTAGTGACACACAGAGTTCTATACTCTATATTGTCCATTATTGTACCTGGCAGCAACACCATCATTTGCATGTCACCCTGGAGATGGTAGAGAAACTTGCCCACAGACTGACAGCAATATGGCACAATGAAAAAGAAGATATGAGACTTACCCTATTATTTTCAGTCATTCAAAGAACAGTGGCCCTAGCAGGACACACACCCAGAAGGCTTGCAGATTGACTCTTATCCCTCATTACATCTGTATAACTAGCCAACTTTTCAAAGGGACCTTTTCCCTGTTTCTGTCTAGTGTCATGGACTTGGCCTAAGCCTACATAATCTTTTTTTTTTTTTCAAAAATACATTGTATGGAAAAGCCAGGCATGGTGGCACACACCTTTACTCCCATCATGTGGGAGGCAGAGGTAGGAGGATCACCATGCTTTCGAGGCCACCCTGAGATTACATAGTGAATTCTAGGTCAGCCTGAGCTAGAGTGACACCCTATCTCATATATTTATATATATGTATGTATGTATGTATGTATGTATAATAGGATTGGAGAGATGACTCAGCTGCTAAGGCACTTGCCTACAAAGTCTAGGAACCAGGGTTGATTCCCTAGTACCCATGTAAACTAGAAGGTCTGGTGTGCCCATTCTCTCCCTCTGCCTTCCTCTTTCTCTCTTTCCCTTTCTATCTCTCTCATAAATAAATAACAAAATATTATATATGGTATGAATTGAATTTGTCTAAAAATTTTGTCATGGTAAAATGTACAATTCAGTAGTATTTAGTTAATTTACAATATTGTGCAACCAATTCCATCTAGTTCTAGACTATTCTATCATCTTCCAAAAGAACTGAGCTCCGATTAAGCAGTCTTTCCCCATTCTTTCTCTCTGTTCTCAGCTCTTGGCAACCCTCAGCCTACTTTCTGTGTTTACAAACTTGTCTATTTCTGAAGAATTCTTATGAATAGAACAACATTTGTCTTTTCATGGGTGGAACATTACTGAGGTATCGTGTGTGTGTGTGTGTGTGTGTGTGTGTGTGTGTGTGTGAGAGCATGTGTGTGTTTGTTTGTGTCTTTCTATAGAGGATTAACTAAGGGAAAAGGGTCTACCCTGGATGTGGGGCACCATTGTATAGGCTGGTGTCCCAAAATGAATAAAGGGGAAAAAGAAAGCTTGATAAGGACCCATATTCACGTCTATGCTCTGCTCCTCAATCCACCCAGATGTGAGCAAGTAGCCTCATCTTGCTGCTGTAGCAGCCATAAGTCTTTTCTACTATCATCTCTTCCAAACCAGGATAGACAGTATCAAACCATGAGCTAAAATAAACCTGTTTTCCCTTAAGTTGCTTCTTGGCAAATATTTGGTCATAGTAATGGGAAAAGTAACTATACAGGCCCTGTAACTAAATTCTTCCTGTGAATTTACATGCTGTTTTACTTACTGATTTACTATGTGATTCTGTTGTTTTGCCTTAGGAAGTCCAAGGCCAGCCTGAAGAGGCTTTTTCAGTCGAATACTGGCTGCTCACTTCACACAACAGTGCCACAGATAAGATTATTAATCACTATTTGTTGATGGGACTTTATAGGGTAAGTGGTACTGAGTATAGGGAAATCATAGCTATAATTTCCTCTGCATATTTTTAAGTTAAGCATGCAGCTTTATGTAAATAGCTAAAACTTGATCAATTTGCTTAATCAATGAAAGCAAAGTACCTAATTACAAGAATATATTCAAGTGAGCCATTTACTGCTTCACCCTGATCTGTTTATTTCACATCTATCAGTGGATTTTAATGGTTTGGCTACAGTGTTTTTCAAGAACTAGACCTCTTGCTCACACCCGTTTTCTCCTACCCTTGTTCTCATCAGAAGAATCTTCTCACAGCTATCTCTTAGAAACCTGCCTTCCTTAAATAAACTCAACATATCCCATTCCTTTTTTGTGCATTCCTTTCAGCACCTCTCCACCATCATTTCATAGCTACCTTCTCTCACTCTCCACTCACCACCTGTTCACATCTGACAACCACAAACACTTGTCTATCAGTTTTTGTCTTCAGGATGGATATTTGAATGGAATCATAACCTTTGAAATAATGGAATCACAGCCTTTGAAAGCTCTATGCACACTAAGTGTAATTCCCTTTAGATCCAGCTAAGTTGTTGTGTAAATAAATAGTTCATTTGTCTTTATTGCTGAAAATATTCAATGGTATATTCATACCACAGTTTGTTTCATCAAAAATGTATTCTTGCTTTCATACAATTTCATTGATGGCACCAGCACTAACATCTGCAATGTGACTTGAATTTCATGAATGCCCTCATTCCTCCTTTTTATAGTATAAAATCTCCATGGTCCAGTGAAGAGTGACATCAATTGTTGGTATATTTCAAAACAAAGCTTGTATATGTGCTTCAACCAACTAATTACTCCAAATTAACCTGACAATTATTTCAGATTTTGTTCCATTTAGTTTAACACACAGAATGCTTTACAGAAATAAGTTAGTAGCAGTTTAATATAACTACTGATCATGGTTATTGGTCATCTGGCTATCCCCTCCCTGAAATTTACAGGGAGATTTTGAAAGTTCAAGAACACTGTATTTTTGGCAAAGGACCCTCATGCATTGTCTGCATTTTACAGCTTCCTTTGCACCTGGGAGCAGCTATTTTAGGACTGTCTAGACAATCACCCCAGATTTAAAGGTCTTTTCCTTTCTTGTTACACAGTCACCAAGCATGAAAGGTAAAAAATAGATGACACTAGCATTTTCTTATCCAAGATACTACTTGAGACAGCAATGAGAGTGCACTTATTATGTCACCAAATTGACAGGGTTTAATGCACTACCCCAAACTACTACCGAGTTTTCAAGCCTCAAATCAACAAGAAGCTCTTCCACCAGCCATTCATCTGCAAAGGTAGTTAAACAATCCTACTTTTTCATTGAACTGCACTGCAAACAAATTTCAGACACATGAGCCAGTTTATGCAGCTAACTTTATGTGGGTGCTGGGAAATTGCACCCAGGTCATCAGGCTGTGCAAGCAAGCACATTTAGCCACTGACCATCTCCACAGCCTGTCAAAGTATTTCATTTTGGAGGGAAATCTCTTTATATATATATATGAGTATGTACATATATAATATTATGCTATGTAAATGTACACTATAATGCATAAAAATGTTATACATATGTTACATTAATGTGTGCCTTTATGCTGTATATTATGATACATAACATATAGTTGATAATTTGCTTATGTTTTCTTGTATTTTAATTTATTTGCCAGGAGAAAGTCTCCTTCCACTGCAAATGAACGATAGATCCACACGCCACTTTGTGTATCTGGCTTTACATGGGTACTGGGAATTGAATCCTGGGCATCAGCCTTTAGAAGCAAGCACCTTTTAACCATTTGAGCCTTCTCCCCAGCACCCTTTGTGTTTTACTAGAAATGTATTTACTCTTCAACAAAATATGGTACCTATGATACCTACCAGTTTTTTGCCAACATTATATCATTTCTGCTGTCACATTGTAGCCTATTCTCCACCTTTGACATGGTTTGTTTCAGTTTTTTTCCACTGCTAGCATGAATTAACTCAAGGGTCTAAAGCCCAGAAAGTGTCTAGTGAATATAACCTAGAGCTTCAGAAGCACAGCAGCTCAGAAAGTTTGAGGAATTTTATCCTAGGATCACTCCTCAAGGAGGACTTTGCCTGCGCCAGGCACAAGGATAAATGCAGTGGCGGTGATGTGGGTATTAACCAGGTGGAAACTCCATCTCCCCAGAAGCAGATTTTAATTCTTCCGAGGAATAAAATTACAAGACCGAGTGGAACAAATACAGTATAGAGTCCAAGTAAAGACATTGATTCAAATTCTAGAGAGGAGGTAGCTTACTAGCACTCCAATTGAAATCTGTTAATTCATTATCCCAATTTTCTTTCTCTTAGAAATGAGATAATAAGAGCTGAAGAGATGGCTTAATGGTCAAGGTTCTTGCCTGCAGAGCCTAAGAGCCCATGTTTGACTCTCCAGATCCCACGTAGGCCAGACGCACAAAGGTGAGGCAAGCACAAAGTTGCACATTCACTTCCCACTAGGTGGCACAAGAGTCTGGAGTTGGATCGCAGTGGCTGAGGCCCTGGCACACCAATTCTCTCTCTCTCTCTCTCTCACTCTTTCTCCATCTGTCTCTCTCTCTCTCTCTCTCTAAAATAATTAAAAAAAAACATGAGGTAATAATAAAGACTATTCTTCTTAGATTCTTCCTGACTCCTCAGCAGCATGAAAGCAAGCAGACCATTCGGTCTGATAGTTTAACTTTGTTAGCTCACAGGCTTTGCTTTATAGCAACCTTCCTTTTAACTTATCTCTAGCTTGAGAGTCTTTGATGATCCTCCTCCCATTTTAACACTCCTCAAGATGTGCCTGACTGGGATCTCTGAACCTCCTGAGACCCATTAAGGAGGGACCTGTGCATCTTAACGGCTGAATTCTTCACACCTAGAAAAGTCTCACATATGCCATGTGTTTGATAAATATTTGCTGAAGGGGTATGTTGGCTGTCATGGCTGTGAAAATAAATGCTCCTGGGATGTCCTTCTGAAGGTCTAAGTTAGAATCACACTGCTTGCGTGAGAATCAGAGCCCAGGCATTCTGGAATACCACCTTGAATTCACGTTATTTTTTCTTCACCTTCCTCACTTAGTTCTTGAGTAAGCCTTTCTTGACCTCACCTTCACCAAGACTAACTCCAGTCTTCTGTTGAGCCCTATCATAGGACACTTTTCTCTGTGTAAGTTATGCCATGCTCATTTTCCATAGACCTAACAGTTGAATGAGTCCTTCCTCTAGTCATATAGGCTTGTACTCCCTATCTCATACTTATTTCCTCACTATCCTTCACTTCAACAGGGTTTTAGATAACTATAATGGAACAATTTTATTAATAGTAATTAGATAAATATGATAATAATAATAATAAGCCAATATATTATATATGAATAGTTACAGGCTAGATGACAACACAAATTTCTTCAGATTCAAGCTCTCTTCTGAATTCTGAGTGCACATATCCACTTAGAAAACTCACACTTCTACACATATGCCTAATGAGTTTTACAATTTCAACCTGTTCCTCAAACTAACTTGTATTTATTTATCATTCATTCATTCATTCATTCATTCATTCATGTATTTGAGAAAGAGAGAGATAAAGATGTAGATAGAGAGAGAAAGAGAGAATGGGTGTCAAACTAACTTTTTGATATCATCCACCACTCAATCTTGTTTTTCTTTCAACATTTTATTCACTTTAGTAAATATGAAAGCCCACCTTGTTGCTCAGGGAAGAACTTTGGAGTCACTGTTGGTTCTTCCTTTTCCTTAAAAGCCCCCTGTACTGTACTGTATCCAGTCATTTAGTCCTGTTTATTCTACTTTTGTTGTGATTGTTTTGAGACAGGGCCACATGAAGCCCAGATGGGTGTCAAACTCACTTTGTAGCTGAGTCTGGCCTTGAACTCATGATCCTCCTACTAGTACCTCACAAGTCCTTGGGTTACAAATGTGTGCCATTGTCTAAACTAAAATACATTTTAATTTTGTCACTTTTCCATGTCCACTGCCTTGTCTAAGCCTAATTCTACATTATTACTGAAATAGATGATTCTGGAACCCTGCATCCATTCTGGCATCTGTACAGTTGTGCTGTTTACACTGATATGATCTGGATATGGATAGTGTCCCCAATAGACCCATGTACCAAAGGAACAGTCCCTGGGTTGGCAGCATAAAGAAGTGATATGAATCTTTAGTAGATGGGGACGAGTTGGGCTCCTTAAGTCACTGCCTTGTTATGCCCTCCTTGTTAGAAGTCCAAGCAGGTATAACAACCAAACTTATGCTTGATTCCTATGGAACCAAAATATGTCATTCTACTTTCTTAGTAATCTGTGTGATGTATTTCAATATACTGTTGCTAAACTCCCTAATATATACATAGAACTCAATAAACCAGTCAAGTCATCTAAATTAAATACTCTTTCAATTTAATGTTATCCTTCTACAATATAACAAAATACAGCACCTTAATTATGCTCTATTTACCCATGATAACTCTGGTCATTGCTCCCTTCTCTAGATAGATTCTTGTTTCCATTTTGCACATCCTGTTCCCTCTATCTAGAATGATTGTCTTGTATGCCCCATTGCATTGTCCTCTTTAAATAGTTGACTCTGTCTTATCTTTTGGTTCTTAGATTAAAGGTTATTCCAGAGCAACCATCTCTAACACCATCTAAGTTAGAGTTTGCCTTCTAGTATCAATTATCACCATATTAATCTGCCTAAACTCACACACCCCTTACCACAATTCAGAATTTCTGATTTGCTACTGCTTATTATGTTATTTCAAGATAGAAAATCCATGCCATTTGATTTACTTTTTCACCTGTAGTACTTAAAATAGAATCCAGCATATTGTAGACTCTATGAAATGGCTGTTGCATGAATGAGCAGGAGAGAGAAAACAGTCAAATTAAGATAGGATCACTGGCTGCTAGGGGCCACAAGGTGGGGGAAGTTGATTATTAAAAAGGACCATGAGTGAATTTGAGAGCTATGATAGAACTTTTCTATTTTCTAATTGTGATGGTCACAATACTTAATTTTAGGTATTTAGCAAAAATCATAGATCTGTACCTTCCAAAAAGTGAAACTGTACTCTATGTATAAATTTAAAAATAAATTAGGGCTGGAGAGATGGCTTAGCGGTTAAGCGCTTGCCTGTGAAGCCTAAGGACCCCGATTCGAGGCTATGTTCCCCAGGTCCCACGTTAGCCAGATGCACAAGGGGGCACATGCGTCTGGAGTTCGTTTGCAGAGGCTGGAAGCCCTGGCGTGCCCATTCTCTCTCTCTCTCCTTCTATCTGTCTTTCCCTCTGTGTCTGTCACTCTCAAATAAATAAATAAATAAATGAACAAAAAATATTTAAAAATAAATTAATAACACTTATGTCAACACAGAATGAATCTAGGTATGTAAGTTTTACATCTTTGGGGTGTGTGTGTGTGTGTGTGTGTGTGTGTGTGTGTGTGTGTGTCTTTTTTTAAGTGGTGGAGGATTCATTCAACTTCCTGTGTCCATGGTCAAGTACTGACTCAAATCGTACTTCCCCATTTTACATTTAACAGTTTAGAGAGAGGAAACAGGAAACAAAATAAAGATGTGAAAGATAAACAATGTAAGAAAAGACAGGGGTAAAAGAATATTTAAAATCATCATGCAATAAAATGTCAGCAGTTCTTTGTGACATTTGACTCTGTTTGTATTGGATTGCCCCACTGGTGCAGTGGCTGTGGGTTGATTTCATAACAGTGCTTCCCACGTATACACCCACAGCTGACCTCTGCTTTGTGTGGTTGATAATGACTAAACTTCACATATTATGTTGGCAAATCTACCCCTTCCCTGGAGGGCTGTTACACACAGGGAATTAGAGTTTCATAGCTGAGCAATGTTTCCTTCTCAAAATACATCATGATCTACTTTCATTAGAACAAAGTTATATGGGCTGATAAATTGTTGTGTTTTGCCAAAATATTACTCATCATTGCATATTCGCCCAACATATGCCACGGAGAAACCCCATTCTATCAGCAGGAAAGCAGGATGCAGAGATATTGGATTTTTTTTTTCAAACACACCTTGCATTGTCTCCAGTGGGCACATGGCATACAAATTTCATCTTATGACCTTTCCCCCAGCCACCCCCATGACTGACTTTCATCCTCTAGAACATGTTGATGGATATACCACTTCCAAATGAAATATTTGGATATTTGACTCTGATTTGGGGAAAGGGAAATGGTGAGCTAATTTCCTCTTTTATCAAGCTGAATCACTGAGTTCACTCTGTTGCCATGCACGCAGAAGTAATGTCATAGCAACCTTCTGTGCTTGCTTTTAAATACACCCTTTACCACAATGCTAAGATTTAACTTGTCCTCTGAACAGTTGAAATTTGATACCATATTTTATAGTAGAGTACTATTTTGTTCTCCTTTGCGAGTCTTCGTGACAACGACTACTACCTGTATCAACACCCCTTAATTCTCAATCACTCACTAACATTGTACAGTACAGTCTCGGTTCTGTCTAGAATTCTCTTGACAATTAATCTAATTTTAAATATGACTGAAACATGATTTCAAGTTAATAAAATATAGAAATGCATAGACTTCTCATTATCTATTATCTCAATGCCTTTTCTCTTGCTGTAGCAAAATGTCAAGATATGGTGTTCCATATTTTCTACCCTAATGTGTCTTCTATCAAGTATTTTATCACAACAATGAGAAAAGTAACTAGGGGAATGAACTTGATGTCTTTTAAGTGTCTTTGGCTAGTAGAGTGGATGGAAAACTGACTTGTTCTTGAAATGCCTAAGTGAGTTTCATATTACATGCTTTACTTTTGTTTATCCATGTCAGTTAATAATTCAATTCATTAGCGTGTTAAGATTTGTTATGTTAAAAAGAAACAAAACATTTCACTGAAATTTTAAATAACCCATAAAACTTTCCAAAATCATATAATAATCTTTACAAAACAGAGGAGATTTTGTTCATATCATTTTTCACTTCAATACTTATTTATAATTTGAAGAATATCAGATCTCTTAGAAATCATCAGCTTTCTTATTGAGCTGAAAGTATCTCATTAAGTTGGCATCTTACCATTTCTGACCAGATGGACAGTGATGAGTTTTTAACAGTAGACTGGTTCTTACACAAGACTTTACCATAGCTAACTCATGTTGTTCTTAGAAATGACAGCAAAAGGCTTGGTACCATGGGGTTGCCCTAATTCAACTGTACAATTAGAAGGCTCTTTGTATTGCTTTTTTTTTTTTTTTTTTACGAGCCGGCGAGAGAGAAGGGGGGGGGGGCGGCGGTCGGGAACCGCCCCTGTATTGCTTTTTTTGACTAATCATATTTCAAATTATTCTTCAATTATGATGAAGTTTTCATTGTTATGAATATTGACTTGTAGCTTTCACAGATGGGCCATGGGTCAATATTCTCTTAAAAAGCTAATACAAACTGATTCTCTGTATCAGTGTCTTTTCTAGAAACTTGATAGAAATGCAGCTGCTTGAATCCTTATGCTGCCATCCAGGGCCTTTCCATACAGCTCAAGTTTGAAAGCCACTGCCTAATGGAATACACAGTTCTAATTTGGAATCATACATACAGTTAAGTTGAGAGGAAACTTTTCTTCTTCTCGATTCACTATTTGTTTTTTCTGTTTTAGTGTTTTTGTGTTAATTTTGATATTTGGATAAAATCAGTCAAAACTATTTAATATTATAATATCTGCCTTGTATAGAATGACACATGATCATATGACACCTTATAAAGTAAAAATTCACAGTAAACATTTTAGTTTTGAAGAACAATTTACTCACAATTTGTTTCACTGGCTTTATCAATAAGATAATAACTCGCTTGAATTTAGAGTCAGAGGAACTTTAGTCTTATCAGGCAATGACAGTGTCTGAGCATCTTTGTTATTGATTCTTAGCATCAGGTAAACCTATGTTTGTTGGTTGGAATGTTGTATAGTTATCAGTTTCTCTGGCTTTTACTTACTAGATGCCATTAGAACCCCTCCTCCAGTTCAGGCAAATAAAATGTCCAATTTTCAAGTGTCTGGGAGACAAACGGCTCTCAGTTGAGAGATCCACAGGGTTTCATCATGGGGACTAGGTCTACTAGTTGTTTATGGGTCTTTGGCATCACAGTAGAAGCTACTAAAAATATTGAGGCCCATAGTTCATCTCATCCCAGTTTATAATAAATCTCTGTGAGGCTCAGGACTGGTACTCTTGTAAAGCTTATTAGGCAGTATTCAGTTAAAACTAAGATTGGAAAGAGGTATAATGACTTTATTTAATTTTAATTTAATTTTCTTACCTGGCAGATGGCTGTAAAACCTCCTGTTTTAACCACCTCATAGGATGAGAACAGAGAAAATTTATGATGGCATTTGTTCAACAAGCAATATATATGTTAAGGGCAGCAGAGAAGTGAATAATTCATTGTTTTAAAGTTGCAGTAGAAATTAAAAGCTGCATTCTTCACTTTACTATGAACTAGGATGCTTTATATTCACTCGGTCATAGATATACATGTCATTCCCAATAAGGAGATGTGGAGCATTTCAAAGACTTTTATTGGGTGTGAGTTCATGGTATTATTTAGTCCTAGATGAACAGAAACTCATACAGATCACATAAAATTATTCATGTAAAGAATATGTTGTGGACATAAAAATAAAATCAATTCCTATATTTTGGCTTTCAACAACTCACTTATTAAGTACAAAGAATTATATTTATGTAAAAATAATCTTGGAAAATTTTTAAAATAGAGAAAAATGTAAGTAGAAGTGTGGTAAAGTTTTCAACCATGCCTATAATGTATTTATTATTTTTAAAACATGAAAATATCTTAGGCAATCACTAGAAAATGTTAATTATTTTTAGAGCTAAATATGACAAGTTTTACATTATTCTTTCTATATATTTATTTTTTGCAATGTTTAATTAAGACTGAGAGGCTATTAAAATCAGCTTGAAGAAAGTACCAGAAAATACTCCAAAGGAATGAAAGCATATCCCGATTGTTTTCAGTGTATTGTGAGCTTACATAGGAAGGGTACATATGGCCTTTGACATTCCAGGATAATTCTTATAATTTACCTCCCATTAAAAGCAATCTTAGGATTTAATCTTTCCCATATTCTACCAGCTTATAAATGAAGCAACTTATTGGAAAATATTTGCTTCTAGCCTCTTTAATAAGTCAAGAACATCCATGACTTCTGAGGAATCTTTTTCTGCTAGAAACCAATATGGTTTCATATGGGGCATTTCCACAAAAAGCAGCATAACAGCCTTTCAGTCACAACTTTTAAAAGGACCCATTTTTCTAAAGCACTACTCTCCCATGTGGTCCATGGACAGGTACATGAGCCAATCTACTTTTCTCCTAAAACAGGTGTAGGCTCAGTGGCCATCTCTGTTTCTGGGAATAAATACAGATATAATTTAACACAGGCTGATCTGATATTTACCTTACATCTATGGTTACTTTCAACTACATCATGGTTGGTAGAGTAGTTGCAGAAATGTCTATATAGCCTCCAAAGCCTGAGACATTTACCCTGTTCCATTACTAAAATTTCCTCAATCCTTTTATATGTCAGTGTGTAAGAGCTTCCCATTGAAACTTCATAAGTGATTGGACAAAATAGTTTCTTGGTGATTTGAAGCATTGTACTCATGGTCATAGACAGTAATACTATATTTTTTGTTAATACAAAGAATAATTATAAAGTCCAAGTAATATTTTCTCTCTACAAAACCTAACATCGTGTGTGTTGCTTATTAATACTTCACTATTATTGAGATTCAAATATGAAATGTCCCCACAAACTCATATTTTGAACACTCAGTTCCTAGCTTATAGTGATATTTTGAAAACTATGAATACTTTTGGAGGTGGTATATGGCTCACAGAAGAAATAAGCCACACTCATCTCTGTTTCTGACTTCCTTTCCCTGTGACCTGCTCAGCTGCCATGTGAACAGTTATTGACTAATCCCCTTTCTGTCATCTAAACTGTGTGCTAAAACCAACCTTTCCTCCCTTAAGTTGTATCTACTGGGTATTTTGGTAACATCAATGAGAAAATTAACTAAAACAGAAAATATTATTCAAAATCTATCAACCTTGTCCTTTCCTAGAATAAAATCATTTTATTTATGTAGACATTTGTGGTTGAATAAATGCATTATAGGAAAAAATACTTATGGAAATGAACTGACTAAGAATCCCCCCCCCCCGCCACCTTTTTTTGGTTTGTTTTCTGAGGTAAGATTTTACTTTAGCCCAGGCTGACCTGTAATTCATTCTGTACTCTCGGGGTGGCCTTAAACTCATGGTAATTCTTCTACCTCTGCCTCCAGAGTGCCGGGATCAAAGAAATGCACCACCATACCCAGCTGAACCCTTTTTAGGGAAAAAATAGAGGCCATAACTGTAAGCATAAGAAAATATGAAAGGGAGCTGGGCATGGTGCCGCACACATTTATTCCCAGCACTTGGGAGGCAGAGGTAGGGGGATCATGGAGAGTTCAAGGCCACCTGGAGACTACTGAGTTAAGCCAGGTCAGCCTGGACTAGAGCAGGACCTTACATCAAAAAACCAAAATGAAAGAAAGAAAAAGATTGAAAGAAAGAAAAAATGGAAGGAAGGAAGGAAATAGAAAATGAATCATTTCATATAGCTCTTTTTAAATAATTAACTCTATAGGAAGTAAAGATGATATTTATATTTTGACATTAAGATTAGCCTATTTTCAGTTTATTGCATATGTCTGGACTTTCCAACATTAGGGGAAATTTTAAGAAAAATAAGATGGTTTACTAACTAACTATATAAAACTGTATCATTCTCAGCTGCCTTAATACATCATAAATTGAAAATGGAACCTTACTGATATTCTTTAAGAAGACAGTAAGTAATAAAACAAAGAGAGTGCAGGGCTATAGTTGCTAAGACAACCACAATCATATTTCCTTTGATCTGTGGTAGAGCAGCTACTGCAGTTCAATTCAAGTTCATGTTTCCTCAGGAAGGTTTTATATATGTGCATGTCCTTATTAAATACAGCCATATTACTCCAGTCAAGTTGATAAAAATAGAGACATAGAGTGGGAATTGGCATGGCCATGGCTTTCAGCTTATGAAAGAGAAATGGAAAAAAATGGCACTTGTTAGAATTTGGGTTGCCATCAAAGTAGTTGGTTCCTCATGCATTTGTGGCATTATGTAGGAAACTACCACAAAGGAGAATATAATTGTACCTAGAGGTAATGTAATGCATAGAAGTTCTCTGGTAAATCCCATGTAATATAAAAAGTTTGTAGAAAGGCTGGTATGAACATGTACTTACAAACTACCGTTTTGTGGAAATAATGGTGAATATTTGTGATAGTTATGTTGTCTTCCTAGTGGAGAAAGGAACAAATTGGAAGAAGCTAGTACTATTATTATATTTTGTTTGTTTTTAAAGGTATGGTCTCACTTTAGCCCAGGCTGAACTGGAATTCACTATGGAGTGGAGTCTCAGGGTGGCTTCGGACTCATGGCAATCCTCCTACCTCTGCCTTCCAAGTGCTGGGATTAAAGACATGCACCACCATGCCTGGCTACTATTATTTTTTTTATTATTTATAATTATCTTAATGTATGTTGCCATCTGTACAGAAGTTTGTTTTTTTTTTTTTTTCCTCCAGGTGATGATCAATATCTTTGTATTTGTTTCCTTTCTCATTACTGCAACCAATTACCTGACAAGAAGCAACATGAGGGAGGAAGGAATTATTTCCACCTAAAGTCCCAGGTTATGGGAGACATGGTGGCAGGAGCCTGAAGCAGCTGGTCACATTGCACCTATAGTCAGGAAGTAGAAAGTGATGCCTGCTGCTCAGCCAACTCTCTCCTTTTCATATAGTCCAGGACATCAACCGATGGAATGGTGATGCTCGCAGTTTAAGGTGGGTCTTCTCAACTGAATTAACCAAATTAAGATAATCTCTCATAGGCATGCCTCATGGCTCCTTTCCTAGGTGAGTCTAGGTCCTGTCAAGCTTACAATCAATCAAATACCTTTACAATCTTTGAGAGTAGAAGGAGAGGTTGCCAAACTGTGCGTTAAGTACTTTTTGCTTATATTTTGCAACTCAGACACTCTTCATTTCTGAAAGGCTAAAGAGATGGTTGAATGTTGGAAAATGCACATGCATTTTCCCATAGAAACAATGACACATAGTGGTTTGGGTTCCCAGGCCAGCTAATGTGGCCTCATTTCAACCATAGCGTATTTGAGAGATCCTGAAAAACAAGAGAATCACATTTATGGGATATGGGAATAAGCACTGAGGTGGGGGAACAAAAGTCTCTGTACTGGTTTCTTCTAATGGCCTCCGGGACAGCGACCATCTCCTGGAAGCCCCACTGGATCCAGGTTAGTAGCCTGACCCAGTCTGCAGGTACTGACCGAATGAAATAACAAGCATGTGGTTCTGAGTACTCATGTCACATTCCCAAGATTCAGTCTCCTTCTCTATGAAGTGGGTATTTAGGAAGAGTAGATAAGGGTTTTGTTTGTATTGTTCTCTCAATTTACTGTCCTTAGATATATGTCAAATGCCTATTATTCTGTTTTCTATTTGTATTACAGGCATAGTAGAGTGTTCCAAAGAAATGAATTTAATGATATTGCAAAGATGGTGATACAGTTAGGATAAGTGTTTTACCTCTGGCAGGGGACTGGAGAAGCATACTTTGGAAAAATAATTTGCTGAAAATATAGATACTAATATTTATCACAGAACTGGAAAAAATGTGTAAGAATCACTCCCCAATTTCACCCTATCAGGGAGTTCTTTTTCAAATAACCATCACTCTGTCTTCCTAGTATATCCTTTCCATGCTTATTCTTTTAAAATTTCTCTGATTTTCATTTGAAACATGTTTATCACCATCACACTTTATTTTTACTGTCTATTCATGGGCCTTCCTATGATTCTCTACAAAGAAGTATCAAGTAAATGAATCATTAAATGAAAAAGGCCTTACTTTTCTCCTGTTACAAACAAAAAAGATAATTCACAGTATATATCTTTCAAAGAATGAAAGGAAACATTAAAGCCAAAGCTTTTTAACATATAAAATTTAGTTAGAAGGGTACAATCTTTTTGTCAGAAAAAAATAAAGGCAAGGCAGCTTAATAATATGAACTACCAATTAAATTCACTAACCAGTATGAGTGCTGAGATGGAAATTCTCTTGATATATTACAAATAAACTGGTATAAATGAGGAATGCTACATGCATTGTAGCTGCATTTTGAACTTCATAGATGCCTGGTTAATATAAAACTTCCTATGTCAGCAGCCAGAAGGCCTTTGAGGCAGTACATGTACATTTAAATTCTTGGTCTGCTCCTTAATATGTGTTGACTTTAAGCAAATAACATTCCAAGCTCATGTTTTCTCAGTGTAACACTGAAATCTTTCTCTCTGCCTTGGAAGACTGTTCTGAGGCTAAAATGAACAAAAGCCAAGGCAACTCAAGAAACAGTCACTCTCACTATTGAGTGTCCAACTCCACCATCACTAGTCCCTCTGACCTTTCCATCACAATGAACAAAGTGGAGAGCAGTGATTCCAAATGGACCCCTGAAAACACTTTAATTTTACTTTGAATTCTCTGACTATCATTATGAAGATGGGTAAAATAATGAAATAGATTAGAGGGAATCTAGACAGCTATAGATGGTTGTTAAGAATGTAGGATTTCAGCTGGGCTTCGTGGCACATGTCTGTAATCACAGCACTCAGGAGGCAAAGGCAAGAGAATTCCCACAATTTGAAGACTGGATAGGCTATAAAGCAAGTTCTAGGGCTATAGAGTGATGAATTGTACCAAGAAAGAAAAATCAAGAAGATAGAAGAGAAATAATTACCTTGATTTCTCTGTGTTCTACCCTCAGAAATAATTTCCCTTAAAACTATTCAGGAGAAGGTTGTAATGTGTCATCAATTTAATAGTTTGAGCAAAAGATGGGGATGAGCAGATTTAGTATTTTAAAAACAAATATGATTTCATGCTGAAATGTTTCTTTTGTGTTTATGCCTATGTCCAAAAAGAGAACCATAGAAAAAAAGAGTATGGCTTACAAAAAACAGTAGACCATCTAAGAATTCAAAAGATTTTCATATACATTTTAGTTGCTTTACACTTTAAATTAATTGTTCTTTTATAAATTCCTACATTTTTCCATCCTAAGATGGTGAATTTCAAAACTTCTTCAGCATGAAAAAAACAGGAAGGAAGCCCAATTATTATTATTATTATATTGCAGAAAATAGACCAATTTAATTGCAATTAGTTACAAAATAATTTACAACTTTCCATGTAAGTATTAGATAACAATTCTTTCAAAATTATAACTCAAAGTGTTCTAGGAAGGGCTATGGATGTAGCATATTGGCAGAGCACTTGCCCAGCACCACATGAAAAAGAAAAAAAAAAAAAAAGAGAAAAACAGCTCCTAGAAGAGTAAAATCGTGTCATTCTAATATGTCCCTAAAATTAGTGTGAAATATGTACAAATGCATAAGTGAGAAAATCTTTCAGTAAAAATATAATGTTTAATTGCTAAAACCATATCTTGTTGTGAACAATGCACCTGTCTTCTTTTGGATCATAATCAAATCACACAGACACACACGCACACACACACGCACCCCAAAACAGAGAGAGAGAGAGAGAGAGAGAACCACCCACTTGTTTCATTTCCTCCTTTTATAACCAGAATGTTTTATTGTACCCATGAACACCCTTTCCATTTGCATAAAAATAATGACTTTAAAGCATTGAAAAAGCACAAGCACATATTGAGGCTGAAATGAGTCAAAATGAATTTTGTTATTATACATATTAAACATCCATATCACATGATTAATTACAGATTATCTAGCAACACCCAATTTACAAATATCCTGTATATGAGAACAGCCCATCCAAGAGAATCAGATTATCAAGAGATAAGTCTCTCCCCAAACTTCAAGGCAAAGGAAGAAGTCCCCTAGGAGTCACCCTGGACTTTTTTCTACTGGATACTGGTGTGGTAGTGATTAGAGAAGAAAGCGAAAATGGGAAGTCATGATCCTCTTGCCACTGCAGTATTCTCTTCCCACCCTTCTCACCAAGGAATCCATTTCCCATAAGTGTTATGAAGAGTTCCCTGGTTCCCAGGCCGACCCATCACAAGTCCACTGGGTCCACAGTGCATCTGGAACTATGCTATTAATACTAGGCTGACTTCCCACTTGGAAGCCAACTCTAGCCCTGACAGTCAGCTCTGTTATGGTTAAATGGATTTGTGGGCGGTCCTGGGAGACTGCCATTTAGAACATCCTTTCTGTGGGAAAATTTCTGCAGAGACCCAAACAACTCACTGTCAAACATGGTTGTAGTCCATAAGTTGGGAGAGCTTCAGGCATTGACAAATCAATCCTTACCTTTCTTTTCTGGAAATGTAATGATGAACATTAGAGTGGACTAACACAGGTGAGTGCAAGAAAGTCCAAAATTCAGCACATGACTTGCTCCATGGCAAAGAATGAGAATATTTTGCTGATATCATTGATATTAAATTGGCTCCAACCCCAACACACACACACACATACAAAGACGTACTTTGTCTTATGGTGTTCCATGCAATCCTTTTATCATCTGTACCGAAATGCTATTTTTTTTTTTTTAGAGAAAATATCAACTATGGCATAGGCTCCATCTCTGTTCCTTAACTGTTATTTTCTTCTGAGTTTTATACTCATTAATCCATTTCCTCACCTGGCATTCCCCAGACCAAAAAGACATATGTAGGATAACCAGATAAAGAATGGAGCTGCTTAGCCATGGGACAGGAACTGAAAGAACTGTAACCAACATTGTAACTTCAGGAACATTGTGTTCAAATCAGCTGTGAGAGTTATTAATGTGAAAGTCTTCCTCAATGTATGGAACTCACGTTTTCAAAAGATATTGTTCTTACCAAAAGCAAATGGGTAGTTTGGTACAAGTTGAACCACAATTTCAAATAGTTTATACACACCCACCCCCCACACACCATAGCTAACAATGAAATGTTGGAAATACTGAGTAATTACAATAGCAGATTATAATCTCTGAGGAAATGAAGGATATCCCCTGCCTAGGAGACTTAAAATCACCACTGATGGAAGCTGTGGAGAAGACTCAGTTGGTAAAATGCTTGTAGGGCATGCATGAAGACTGAAATGGTGATCCATAGCCTCTCACATGCTGGACATGACAGCATATGCCTGGAATCCCAGCATTGGAGTGGCAGAAAGAGGAGGATCCTCTGAGTTTAGAGGCTAGCTTGTCTAGCTCAATCATTAACCTTGTGGTTTAATGAGAGGTCCTTGCTCAAAAAATAAGTTGGTGAATAATTAAATAAATATGCATATGCACCCCACACACACAACCACACATGCCCCCCACACACACAACCACACATGCCCCCCCCCACACACACACATGCATGCATGAAGATGCTCAAAAAATGGCTAACCTTAACAAGTTGGGTCATTATGCACAGAGACATTGCCTCTTACCCATAACTGATGGCTAACCCCACAATGCACGACCCATATTCCCCAACAAGGAGGGTCCCTGCAGAGGGGGGAGGACGGGGTGGAGGCTAACAATGGTACCAAAATGACTGTATACACACTGTGTACATAACAAAAAAAAAGAACTCTGAAAAAAAATTGCTAACCAATCCAAATAGAGTAATGGTCATACTGAATCAGATACATCTGGTAAGTCTTTCATTTATTCAGAAGAAGGACAAAAACTTCCATAATTATTGAAAGTTAGCACAAGAATCACTGAAAATAACAGTACTGAATTCATAATACTGAAGCCTTACTGCTGTAGTTTTCTTCCTTAGTCATCTTCAAGAATAAAATAGTCCAGCACCCATGGGGAATCTTAAATGAAGTGAGAGAAAATTTGAGTTTATTCCTTAAAATAAATGCCTGAGAATGATCTTTCAACGTGTCTATAAATTACAGATTCACGTACAGAGAGAAAGACTAGTTTTTTATAGAATATTGTAGTTTCAACCAATATTTTATAAGATAAAGGGACCAGCTAAATAAATGATGTCATAAAAAGTAGCTTTACTATGAAAATATATTTTTCCCTTTAGTAATACTAAATGACCCAGGTTAGCATTGAGAAGAAACGTCATTAGATTATGAGGAAGTTATGTGCAATTGACAAATTCGTCCTATAAAGAAATATTAAAAGTCACCAGTCTTACTCACAAGTTTTTTCAATATTCTATTTAGCTTATAATGAGGGCCTTATTATAGCAGTGTGTGTCAGAACCAAATTTCCTATCACTATATTCCAATGCATTCAAGATTCCTAATTACACTAGCATATTCCCTATGAAAGACTGCATTTTTTATTGCATTTGCTTTGAGTTAGGTTCTCATTTTAGCCTAGGCTGACACAGAACTCACTCTGTAGACCCATCTGGCCTGGCCTCTAAGTGCTGGGAAAAAAGACATGCATCACCAAACCCAGCCTACTAATTATTTTTATTTATGTATTGAGAAACAGAGTATGGATACATCAGGGCCTCTTGCCACTGCAAATGGACTCTATATGCATCTGCCACTTTGTGCATCCAGCTTTTTGTGTGAACTGGGGAGCTGAACCCCAGGCCAGCAGGCTTTGAAAGTAAGCACCCTTAACTACTGATCCATCTCACCTGCCCTCAGAGTTGTCCCTGTTTCTGCTGATTTATTCAGCATGAGTGAAACTATTTAATGAAACCCAGTGACTGTTAGCAATTTAGCAGTCACATGCATATAATTTGTCTTTGAATTTTATACAGAGATGTATATTTAAATGATAGAAGAGGTATTCTTTTGTTTGGATACTGTATTATAAAAAAAAACTTGTTGGAACAAGGAAAAACATATAAAACAAAATTGAAGTAGAATTTTTCAACGGAGGCATTTATGTTGGTTTTCTTTTTTGAGGTAGTTACTGAGTTCTACAGACAGTAATGTAAGCCACCCTTGAAATCAAAATGCTATACCCTATCTTCTAATGAAAGCAACAACATATTAAGGGAAGTGAAACTTCATGGGTCAGCATTCATATGGTGTCAACAAGGAAAGCCATATGTATGCTGCAGTATAGGTTGTTTTTCAGATTGCTACATGCTGAGCAAATATAAGCTATTTCAATATTTATCTCAGACAATCATTGGCAAGGCAAAGTTTTCTCGCATTACTATGTACAACCAAAATATATAGCTTTGAGGTAGTCTTCTCTGCCTGCTTTTGCCCAAATAAGGATAACATTCATCTCTATACTGAGGATTCTCACCAACATAGAAGGAATTACTAGCCATTTTTATCTTGGTAAAAGGGAACTAATGAAGCCATTCATGTATAATAGAATGTATAATAAACAGTTATAATACCATCACCTACACATGTGCACATTTCCTGTCTTGTATCAATGACAAATCTGTGACTGAGCTTAGCTTATAAAGAATTTGCTTTGAGACAACTTGACTTGGAATTCTTTTCTGACCAATGATTAGTTCTGTGACCCTGGCAAAACTAACTTTATGATCAGCCTTAGTCAGTTTCCCATCCAATACTTATTTGCGTTTCCATTTTCCCCCCAGAATTCTAATACTTGGCAAGTCAATCTTCCCCTGAGGCCAAGGGTAGATGACCCATCCTGGCTCCAAAGATAGTATTTTTAGTCAGTGGTTATAACATTCCACTTGTCAAGCATGCTTTAAGAAGGGGCATGCATTTCAGATTAAGGTTAGTTACATAACAGATATGATAAGAGCAATAAATAAGAAAAGGAATAGTGGCTTCAATAAAGGTGTAAGTAAGATTTCCTGCTGGGAAAAGAAGTCAGGTGTACTGCAACCTAGGCCACTAATAACAACTTACTTTCTTTTGTTTTTCTCCCATTCAAGTTCCAGGTAAACTTATGTAGCAGCAGAAAGCCTTCACTGACCTGAACTAAGTCACATGGCGTCAAGTAGTTGTGCGGGAGGCAGAAAAAGGTGTACAGGGAGAAAAGAAGGAAAAGTCACTGATATAGCCTATTACCTAGTCCTAACCAATGGCTTCTGGAATTCTCCTGCTACGAGATGAGAAACAGGAAGAGATGGCCTGTACATCTTCCTCTGGACACAGTTACATCTCAAGTGTGGTATCTGTAAGTAATGCAACCCCTTTTTCTACTAGCCTGAGAGTAAAGCACAGAGCAGGATGGAACCTGACGGCAGAAAGATCTGCTAACCTAACATTCTATATACGGATCTCCTGCCATGCTAGACTTCTGCTTATGATGGATTGTAATTTCAGGGCTGTTTAATTTCCTGAGAGTGGGGAGCGTTCCCTTCCTTGTAGCTGAATGCCTTCCAATTCATTTGACCTGTCTAATAGACCTTCCAAATTTAGAGACAGTTAATTCTCCCACTTGGTGCAGGTTTTCACAAGCCAAACGCTTGAGAGACCTGAACAAGCAATTAATATTTTATTCACTATATTTAAAATATGCCTTGATGACTGCCTTAGCATATTAAGTAATGGCTATAGTGATATGTTATTTCCCAGCCCAAAATAGAAAAGCATAAAATTAATTTTAAAATTAAGTACATATAGCAGGTTCACAATCATTTAAAGATTAATTTACATTTTAGCCAATATTGTTATAAATTGATTACAGAACACCATATTGCATTCATTTGTCCAATTATTGAAACTTTCAGAAAACAATAACATTCTGGTTATTAAGTCCTAGTCTTACTACCTACTGGCACTATGATATAAGGTAAGTAATACAATCTGGATAAATCATAGTTTCTTTAGACATTAACAAAGAAGAGGGATTCTATCTGCTCTGGCCTGCTCAGGCTGCCAGAAGAAAATAACATAGCCTGGGTGGCTTCAACAACACACATTTATTTCTCACAGTTCTGGAAGCTGGAAGTCTAAGGTCACAGTGTCAGCACAGTTGAATTTTGGTGAGGATATTCTTCCTGGTTTGGATACAATTGCCTTTTTCTATGCCCTCACATGACAGAGAAAACCCCGCTTTCTTTTTTTTTTTTTTTCTCCTAACACTAATTCTATCAAGCCTCTCCCCAGTGACCTCATCTAAACTTAATTACCTCCCATAGGACCCATCTCAAAAGTTCAATACTTGAGGGAGATTTCACCTAGAAATTGCTGTCCTTACTAGAAATTCATTACCTCATACCATCTTTTCTCAGGAGTGTTTAAAGGTCAAAAATATTTCAATGCATATGTAAAATAGTTATTCAAGAACTGGAATTGGTTGTAGTAATAGCAGCCATTGAGAACACAATGATTAAGTGAAAGGGTCTGGCTCAGATTTTCATTCATTAATTAATTTATACATATATACATATTCCTACTACTTAAAAAAATACTGAAGATTGCTGGAAGGACAATGAGAAAACCAGGTGATTCTCTTACTTAGAGAATAAACTGGATGTATCAAGGAACTGTGAGTACTCAACAACAGAGCATATACTAAGGCACAACAGATGATATAACTGAGAAGAAGCCATTAGAGAAAGAAGTAAATTAGAGGAAGTAAGTAGGGGGAGATGTAACAGGAGAGGTTGAATCAGACATAAAATCTATAGTCAGGTTAAGTATTTAGCATTGCTAAAGAGTTATCTTTTTCAGTGATAAATTCCTTGAAGTTATACATACATTGATATCTTAATTTTCACAAGAGCCAACACTTTTCTCCTCTTATAGCTTTTCCTTTATAACATAACAATGAATTAATTTCTCCTGCCTGAAATAGCAAAACATGACTCTAGACTTGAAGCCAAAAATCCAGTGACAGGGCTAAAGCAATGTATCTACAATGACAGGGTAGGAGACCTAAGATGGAAATGTGTTTCAGAAACAGATGAGGGATGCAATGCCTGCAAAGCCAATCAAGACATTACTCAGAGAGGTGAGAGAAGAAACAAAACAGGAAAAGAGGGCTTGAGAGATGGCTTAGAAGTTAAGATGCTTGCCTGAGAAGCCACGGGACTCAGGTTTAATTCACCAAGATTCACGTAAGCCAGATGCACAAGGTGGCACATGCATGTGGAGTCCGTTTGCAGCAGCTGAAGGCCCTAATGTGCCCATTATCTCTCTCTCTCCCTCTTTCTGTCACTCTCAAACAAATAAAAAGATTTTAGAAAAAAAAAAGTAGTGTAGAAAGGAGGAACAGATGTTGTCATGAAGAAAACAGTGGGACTCAAAGGCTGCATGGGGTTAAATTTAATAAGGA